>NW_027471936.1:0-15539 GCF_051020765.1 Lasioglossum baleicum | reverse complement strand
AACACAAATATAGGATCACTCCAGCCGGGTCGCTGCGACAGCGTAGTTACTTATACGGACAATCTTATATAATAACAATATTTTTATCAAGATAATGTCATAAAGGTACACTCAACTAATTTCAAAGGCACTTTTACTCAGAAATACAATTTTATTACATAAAAATTGAAAATTTCGAACAGAACGAAAATATAACAACAGTAAATTGCAGTATCTATAATTAAATAGAAAACTGTGACAGAATGCATATGGTACAAAATAAAGGATAAGGAATTGACTGAAACCATACAGTAATGCCGCTTCGAGCCGTAGTGAACAACTACAAGATCTCGATATAACTTCATCCAACCTGTGACAATATGAGTATCAGCAGGTATTCCGGGCGTAAATCGCTGAACAGTATTGGCAATAGACACATCAATTCGCGGGTTCAATGTTAATGTAGAGCGTCAAACTGTTTGGGTGCGTTGACAATTTGTATAAAGCCGAACGTTTTACTGGAGACCTTACAATCCGAAAGCCTAACCAGCTGTATCGATGGTATAACACCGTGTTCAGAGGAGCAAATTAGTAGACATTCTAGTGACGCGAACCTCAGTTTCACGTATGGGTAAGAAGATAGAGGGTCAAACCGTTCTTGAGCTTTACCACGTTCTATGATAGAGGGGCGGCTTAAAAAATAGCTTCTGCTCTGCTGTGATTCCGAGAGCTGAACCAGGTACTCGAGCAGTCAATCCTCGGAACAGTATTAGCAATGGACACCTTAAATCACGGGTTGACATTAAAGTAGTACGCCAAGCCGTTTGTGTCCGTTACCAATTGGTATAAGGACGAAAATTTTCCGATGTCATTACTTAACTAGAAGCGTAACCCGCTGTAGGCAGTGTCTTGCATAGTGGTAGTGGAATCAAATTATTAGACATTTTAGTAGACGGACACCATATTTTCGTGTATGAACAGCAAAATCGAGACACAAGCTGTTCGAGATCGTTACAACCTGCTTTGAGGGACGCGCAGATTCGTCCATAGCATCACCAGTCCTGTGGTTCCGTAAATAAAGCGAGGTACCCCATGAGTAAATGCGCTGAACAGGATTGGCAAAACACGCCTAAATTAGCGGTATGAATATTAAAGTGCAACGTCAAACCGTTGTAGAACGTTACATATACGTACAGGGGTCAAACTTTTTACCGAAGGCCTTACCTTCCGAGGACCAAACCTGCTGTATCGAGAGTATAACACCGTGTTGAAGGATGCAAGTTAGTATACATCCTAGTGACTTCACCATTAAATTCATGTATGAAATAGAAAATTTAGGGTCAAAACGCTCGAGAACGTTCCTCACCTTCTTTAAGTGTCGAACGGCTAAGTCCATAGCTTCACCTATACTGTGATTCCGAGAGCCAAGCCAGGTATTCCGCGAGTAAATCCAATGAACGGTGTGGGCAACTGACGCCGTAATTCACGGCTTGGGTATTCAAACGGAGCGTCCAGCCGTTTAAGAACGATATCAATTAGTATAAAGTCCGAGAACCGATCGCGCCGTATCGAATTTCTTGCTTACTGTTCGAGAAAACAAATTAGTCGTCATATTCGCCACCACATTTTCATGAATAATTATAGAAATCTACAGCAAAGCCGTCGGTGAACGACGCCGCCATTTTTAGACACTAACGGCGATGTGAATGGCTTCACCTATCCAGTGATTCCGACAGTTAGGTCTGGTATCTAGTGAGTAAATCTGCTGAACGGTATTAGCATAAATACCTTAATTCACGGCATGAATATTAAAGTAGGGTGTCAAGCCGTTTGAGAACGATACCGATTTGTACAAAGTCAAACGTTTACCGGAGGCGTTTACTCCCGCGAATCTGAACGGCTCCATCGAGACTATAACTTCGGATTCTGAGACGAAAATTAGTATTAATTAAAGTGACGGGCACATTAACTTCATGTATTTACTAGAAGATCGTGCGTCAAACAGCTCGGGAACGTTGCCACCTTCTTTTAGACACCAACCGCTGCTCCATTGGCTTCATCTATCATGTGGTTGTTAAAGTCAAACCAGATATTCCTGAACTAAGGCCGCTGAACGGTATTAGCAATAGACACCTTAACTCAGGGATGGAATATTAATGTAGAGCGACGAACCGTTTTATATCGTTACGAATTAGTGTAAAGTCCAACGTTTTACCGAAGGCCTCTCCTTCCGCGAACTACACCCGCTGCATCGAGATTATTATTTCGTGACCAAAGTAGCACATTAGTATATATAATATAGGAGGACACCATTGCTCAGAGCATGATTTAGAAGATCTCGGGTCATACCGTTGAGACCTTTGCCACCTTCGCTGAGAGTGGAACAGCTAAGACAATAGCATCTGCTATTCTGTGAATCCGAAAGTAAAACCAGGTATTCCGGAAGCTCATCCGCTGGACAATATTGGCAATAGACAGCTTATTTCACGGTATGAATATGAATGAAGGTAGAGCGTCCAACGGATATAGAGCTTTATATTTGAAATTAGAGTCAAACTTTTTACCGAGGGCAATACCTTCCGAGAAGCCCAAACAGCTGCAGCAAGTGTCTTGCTCAGTGTTCAATGTAGCAAATTAGTAAAATTTACTCCGGGTACACATGGTTTGACTCTCGGAATATTTGAATACGTCATGCTATGGACTTAGCCGTTCGTCTCTAAAAGAAGGTGGCAACGATTTCGAACGGTTTTACCCTAGATCTTCTAATTAATACATGGTATTAAGGTGACCGTCACTAAGTTGTAAATTAATTTGTTTCTCTGCATACGATGTCATACTCTCAATACAGCGGGATAGGCTCTCAGTGGATGAGGCCACCAATAAGGCGTTTGAATATATATCAATTGGTAACGATCTCAAAATTCTTTACTCCCTACTTTAAATTCAAACCGTGAAAGTTGTCTATTGCCAGTACTGTACAGTGCATTTAATCCCGTAATAACTGGTTTGACCCTTGCACTCATAGGATAGACTAAGCTATTGACTTAGCTGTTGGGCGGTCAAAGAAGGTGTATCGTTCTCGAAGGGTTTGACACTCGACCTTCTAATTCATACATGAATTGAATTTGCCCGTCACAAAAATGTTTACTAATTTGACCTCTGAAAACGAAGATATACTCTTGATTCAGCGGGTTCGCTTCTCAAACGGTAAGGCCTTTCCATGGTGTTTTACACTATATCAGTACGTAACCTCCTACAAAGCTTTGACTCTGGACATTAATATTTATACCATGAAATAGGGTGTACGATGCCAACACGGTATAGCGGACGTACTCCCAGAATACCTGGTTTGACGATCTTCTAATTTATGCATGAAATTGTAGCGCTCGAGACTAAACTATATATTATTTTCACCCTCTGAACAAGGTGTTTTACTCCTGATACAGTCCTGTAATTGCGTACTGCAGATCGGAGCGGCATACTGTATGATCTTTTTTAACATCATTAGCCTTGATATTGTACCACCTGCATTGTTTCGCAGATTTCTATTTATCTCTACCTACTGTAATTGACAAATTTGATATTATCGATATTTATTCAAAATTTTTTATTTTTACTTTGAAAAGTAATATCTGTCTGGTAAGCTGTCTTTGGAATTAGTTGAGTATACGTTTATGACATTATGTCATTATACTTATTGTTATTTTATATGTTTGTCTGTATGTGTACCTACGCTCCCGAGCGACACGACTGTCAATGTCTTTTAGTTGCGTACGGCAGATCGGAGCGGCATACCGGATGGTCTTCATTAATTTCTTTAACATTAATGTTGTACCGCATACGATCTTTAGCTATTTCCGTTTATCTCCACATGATGTAGATTATCCATATAATATTCTCCATGTTTTCCAATATTTTCAATTTTCAATTTAAAAAACTGTATTTCATAATAAAAATTTCTTTTGAATTAGCTGAATATAGGTTTATGCTAATATCTGGTAGAATTCTTTGTTATTTCTTATGACTTTCTGTATGCGTACTACCGCTCCCGCAGCTACACAACTAGCGATGTTTTGTTCTTGCGTACGGTAGATCGGAACGGCATATTGGATGGTCTTCGTTAATTTCCTTAACCACAATGTTGTACCGTACGCATTCATTTGCAAGTTTCCATTTATTTATACATACTGTAATTTGCTGTCATGATATTTTCCATTTTTTATATAATAATCAATTTTTTAGTAATAGATTGTGTACCATCTTAAAAGAATCTTTGGAATTGTTTCAATGCACGTTCATGACGTTATTTTGTCATACATGTTATTTTATATGATTGTCGGTATACGTACCTAGGCTGCCGGAGCGACACGGGTGAAATGGTCTTGTAGTTTAGACGCCACTGTATAATCTTCATTAATTTCTTTAACCATTATATTGTACCTTATGCATTCTTTCGCGGTTTTCGATTTTTTTCTACATTCTGCACTTTACTGTTATGATATTTTCAATTTTCTTACAAATTTTCTTTTTGCATTTTAAAAATTGCATTTCTCAGGGAAAGTGTCTTCGGAATTAGATGAGTGTACGTTTATGACATTATTTTGTTAAACATAGAGATGTTTTATATGATTGTCTGTATGCGTACATACGATGTTGGAGCGACACGGTCGTCAAGGTCTTGTGATTGCGTACGGCGGAACGGAGCGGCACTGCTGGACGGTCTTCGATATTCTCATTATCCTTCATTTTGTAACATATGCATTCTTCCCCAGTTTCCTATTGATTTGCAAATACTCTCGCTTAATGTTATCATATTTTCGATTATTTTGAAATTTTCAATTTTTATTTTAAAAAATAGTATTTCACAATAATAGTGCCTTTAGAGTTTGCTGAGTGTACGTTTCTATCATTAGTTGGTTAACTAATTGTTATTTTACATGATTATCTCCACACGTACTTACGATGTCGAAGCGACTCGACTGACGTGGGCTTGTGGTTGCGCAGTGCAGATGGAAGCAGCACCACTGGACGGACTACGTTAATTTCATTAACTATATTATTGTCCCGTATGCATTCTTCCATCACAATCTTCGATGTATTTCTACATACTTCTATTTACTGTTTTGGTACTTTCGACATTCTTCGTAATTTTTAATTTTTATTAAAGGGATTGATTTCCATCGTAGAAGTGTCATTGGAATTAGGTGAGTGTACGTTTATGACATTACTTTGTTAAACTAGTTGATACATTATATCAATGTCTTTATACGTAACTACGCTGCCGCAGCGACACGACAAGCGTGGTGTTGTAGTTACGTATGGCAAATCTGAGCGGAACTACTGAATGGTCTTTGATAATTTCATAAGCCTTGATTTTGAACGGTCTGCATTTCTTTGCAGTTTTCCATTTATTTATAGATACTGTAATTGACTGTTATGATAATTTCGATTCTTCAAAATTCTCAAATTTCAAACTACAATAATTTACTTTTTAGGAAAAGTGTCTTTGGAATTAGTTGGGTGTACGTTGATGACAATATTTTGTTAGATTCTTGGTTATATTATAGGATTACCTCCATGCGTACCTACGCTTCCGGAGCGACACTGCTAGACCAATCCTATAGTTGTGTTGAATAAATCGGAGCGACACTGCAGTATGGTCTTTGTTAACTTCTCTAACCTTGATATTGTACCGTTTGCAATCGTTCGCACTTTTTTATTTATCTCTACATACTGCAACTTACTGTTTTAATATTTTCGAAATCTTTCAAGATTTTCTACTTTTACTTTTGGAAATTGTATTCTCAGTAGAAGTGCCATTGGAATTATTAGCGTGCACGACATGAATATGAGGTTATAAACATACTTTTATTTTATACCACAGTCAGTATACGTACCTACCCATCCGGGGCAACACGACTGTCAATGTCTTCTAGTTGCGTACGGCAGATCGGAGTGGCACTACTGGATGGCCTTCGTTAATTCCATTAAAAATGATATTGTACCGTATGCATGTTTTCCCAGTCTTTCATTTATTTATACATATTGTAATTTACTGTATGATATTTTCGATTATATTCAAAATTTTTTATTTTTATTTGGAGAAATTGTATCTTGTGGTAAATGCGTATTCGAAATTACTGAATTGTACGCTTATGACATTATTTTCTTATACTTAGTGTTATTTTATACGAGGGCCAGTCTAGGAACCTACGCTTCCAAAACTACACGGCTGGCGTCATCTGTCAGCTGCGTACGGCAAATGGGAGCGACATACTGGTTGGTCTTCGATAATTTCTTTAACCATGATTTTGTTCCGTATGCAATTTTCCCCAGTTATTTATTATTATCACATTGTGTAATTGACCGTCATTGTATTTTCAATTGTTTTCGAAATTTTCCTTTCTTATCTGAAAAAATTTTATTTCCGAACAAAGCGCCTTTGGAATTAGTTGCGTGTAGGCTTTGGCAGTATTAGATAGAATTCATTGTAATTTCATATGATTGATTTCATACGTACTAAGGCTTCCGGAGCGACACGTCCGGAATGGTGTTGAACTTGCTTTCGAGAGATCCGTCTACATTACTGTATGGTCATCGTTAATTTTCTTAACCATAACATTGTACCGTATGCATTTATTCTCAGTTTTCTAATTATTTACAAATACTGCAATTTACTGTTATGATATTTTCGATTTTTATCAAAATTTTCAATTTTTAATACAAAAAATTGTACTCCCTAGTAAAAGTACCCTTAGTTGTGTTCACGAATCTGATAATATTTTGTTAATCTTTTTGTTATCTTATTTGATTATCTGTATACGTACCTACGCTGTCGGAGCGATACGACTGACATGGTCTTGTGTGTTCGTACTACAGATCGAAGCGGCACCACTAGATGGACTTTCGATAATTTCTGTAACCATATTATTATACAGTATGCATTCCTTCAGCACTGTTTCATTTACTTCTACATACTACATTTTACTGTCACGCTATTTTCAATTTTCATCGATATTCTCAATACATATATTAAAAAATTGTATTTTTTTAGTAAATGTGTCTTTAGATTTAAATGAGTGTACGTTTATGACATTACTCTGTTAAACTAATTGCTATTTTATATGATTGTCTCTATACGTACCCACGCTGTCAGAAGAAATCGACGAGCGTGACATTGAAGCAGCGAACAGAAGAACGTAGCGACACTACTGAATTGTCTTCGATAATTTCATCTATCCTTGATTTTGTAACGTATGCATTCTACCCAGCTTTCAATTTCTTAGGATGTACTATAATTATCTGTTGCGACGATTTCGATTTCCATTAAAACTATCAGTTTTTTGTTTAAAAAAATTGTATTTCTTAGTAGAAGTGTCATTAGAATTAGTTGAACGCACGCATATGACACACTTTACTTAAACTTATTGTTATTCTCTATTACGCCCCGTATGGGACAGGGCTGGGGTGATTTCGTTGTTGCGTTCGGCAGACCGGAGCGACAATACTGGCTGGCCTTCGATAATGTCTATAATCATGGTATTGTATCGTCTGCATTAAGTTCACTTCTCTGACTAATACTACATATGGTAATTTATTGTTCTGAAATATCCGATTCTTTTCAATATTTCTTATCTTTAATTTTAAATATTTCAATTATTAGTACAGGTATGCTTGGAGTTAGTTGAATGTACGTTTATGATAATATTCGGATTTGTTCTTTGTAATTTTATATAATTATCCCTATACGTACCTACTCTTCCGGAGCGACACGACTGGTGTGGTTCCTCAATTGCGTTCGGTAGTTCGGAGCCTCACTGCTGCATGGTCTTTGACAATGCCTTTAACCTCCATATTGTACCTACGCATTCGTTTGCAGTTTTCAATATACTTCTGCATACTGATATTTACTATTATAATATTTCCGATTTTCTTCATATCGGTCAATTCAAAGTTTCTAAAATATTATTTTTTAGGGATAGTGTCTTTGGAATTATTTGAGTATAAGTTTTTGGCAGTACTTCGTTAAATTCTTTGTCATTTTATATTATTGTCTCAATACGTACCTAATCTTCCAGAGGGAGATGACTGGAGTGGTCTTGTAGTTGCTTTCAGTAGATCGGGGCTACAGTACTGTCTGGTCTTTGTTAATTTCATTAAACATGATATTGTGTACCGTATGCATGCTTTCGCAATTCTCCCTCTGTTTCTTCCAATGCAGTTTACTGTAACGATATTTTCGATTTTTTTTCATAGTTTTTAACTATTAATTTAAAAAATTGTATTTCATAGCAATAATGTCCTTGGAATTACTTCAGTGTACGATTATGAAATTATTTTGTTAAACTTATAGTTTTTGTATATGATTGTCTGTATACGCATCTACGCTTCCGGACCGACACGAGTGGAGTAGTCTTGCAGTTGCATTCAGTAGATCTGAGCGACACTAATGTACGATCTTCGATAATTCCTCTCAGCCTTATATTTTACAGTATGCATTATAACCCCAGTTTTCCATTTACTTCTACATACTGTAATTTGCAGTTATGGTATCTTTGATTTGGTTCAAAGTTTACTATTCATAATATAAGAAATTGTATACCTCAATAAAAGTTTCAGATGAATTCGTTGGGTTCACGTTTATAAGATAATTTTGTTAATCGCATTTTTATTTTATACGACTGTGTGCACACGTACCCAAGTTTCACGTGCGACATAACTGGAGTCATCTTGTAGTTGCGTTCGCTGTATCAGAGCGACAGTACTGGATGGTCTTCTTTAATTTCTCTAACCTTGACATTGTTCTGTACCCGTATTTTCCTTGTTACCTATGTATTTACAGATACTGTAATTTACTGCTATGATATTTTCATTTCTTTTCAAAATTTTCAATTTTTATTATAAAAAATTGTATTCCTTAGTAATTGTGTCCTTGGAATTAGTTGAGTGTTCATCTATGACAATATTTTGTTAATTTCTTAGTTATTTTATATGATTGTCACAATATGTACCTACGCTGCAGGAGCGACACGGCTGGGGTGATCTTGTAGTTGGTTTCGGTAGATAGAAGCGATACTACTGGATGGTCTTCGTTAATTTCCATTAGCATAATATTGTACCATATGCATTCATTCGCTGTTTTCAAGTTATTTCTACACACTGCAGTATACTTTTATGATATATTCCATTTTCTTCAAAATTTCCAGTTCCGAATTTCGAAAATTGTATTTCTCAGTAAATGTATCTTTCGAATTATTTGTGTGTACGTTTATGACAATATAATGATAAATTCGTCTTTAAATCGTATGATTCATTGTATACGTACCTGCGCTGTCAGCAAGACACGTCTGGCGAGGTCTTGTAATTGCGTACGGCAGATCGATGGGGAGTACTGTATGGCCTTTGTTAATATCATTATCCTTAACATTGTACCGTATACATTCTTACGGACCTTTCTATTTATTTTAAGGCGCTGTAATTAACATTTGCGATATTTTCGATTTTTTTTTTTTTTTTTTTAGAATTTCACATTCTTAGCTTTAAAATTGTATTTCTTGATAACAGTGTCTTTGTAATTAGTTGTGTGTTCGTTTGTGTTAGTTTATTTTGTTAAGCTCTTGGGTACTATATAGGATTATCTCTATACGTATCAGCGCTCCCGTGGCGGCACAGCTGCTGTGGTATTGTAGTAGCGTTCATCGAATCGGTGCGACACTGCTGTATGGTCTTTGTTAATATTTTTAACCATAATATTGTACCGTATTAATTCTAACATAGTCAGCAATTGAATTTCATTTGCTGTAATTTACTGTTATGGTATGTCCGATTTTTCAAAATTAGAAATTCATGTTTAGAGATTTGTAATTCTTAGTAAACGTATCTCTGGAAATAGTTGAGTGTACGTGTATGACAATATTCTGTCAAGTTTGTTGTTAATTTATATGATTGTCTACATGCGTACGTACGCGTCCGGTGCGACACGGTTGGAGTGGTTTTGCTGTTGTGTACGCTAGATCGGAGCGACCGTCCCTTTAGGTCTTTGTTAATTTCTTTGACCTTGATATTGTACCGTGTGCAGTCTTTCTCTGTTTTCTTTTTATGTGTCCATACTATAATTTGCTGTTATGATATCTTCAATTTTTTTCATAATTTTTTATTTTTGTTTTAAGGAATTGTATGTCAAAATGAACGTGTCTTGGAATTAGCCAAGTGTACGGTTATGATAATATTCTGATAAACTTATTGTTATTTTATATGATTGTACGTATTCGTACCAACACTGCCATGTGCCGCACAACTGCTGTGGTCTTGTAGTTGCTTTCGGTTGATCGGAGCGGCATTACTGGATGGTCATAGCTAACATCTGTAACCTTAATTTTATACCGTATGTATTTTTTCACAGTCAACTATTTATTTACACAAACTGCAATGGAATGCTATGGCAATTTCGATTAGTTTTCAATCTGTCCGATTTTTAATGTGAAAGATAGTATTACTTAGTAAAAGCGTCATTTGAACTAGCTGAGTTTACGTTTATGACAATATTATGTTAAACTTACCTTAATTTTATATTTATTTTCTGTATATGTACATACTCCTCTGCAGCGACGCGGGGGGAGTGGACTTGATGCTGCGTACGGTTTATCGGTGCGACTCGGCTATGGCTGTCAATGTATGCGCATTGACGCAACGGGGCGACAGGAAGGAAATGGACTTGTAGATGCGTACGGTACCGCGGAGCCGCAATACTGGAATGGTTTTGTTAATTTCATTGGTTGTGATATTTTAACGTATGCATTTTTGTTTTGCTTTCCATTTATTTCTATTTAATGTAACATATTGTTACGATTCACCCGATTTTTTTTCGAAATTTCAAATTTATTATTATAAATAATTCAGTTTTTAGTAAAGGCGTCTTTCGAGTTAGTTGAGTGTACGTTTATGTCGATATCTTGTTAAATTCTTTGTTATTTTATATGATAGTCAGGGTGGTGTTGCCGTTGCGTACAGTAAATCGGAGCATCAATACTGAACGGTCTTCGTTAATTTCTTTAATCTTGACAGTGTAACCTATGCACTTCTCCCATTTTTCTACGTATTTCGGCATACTGGAATTTATTCTTATGGAATTTTCGATTTTGTACAAAATGTCCTATTTTAAATTTTAAAAATTGCACTTCTTAGGAAAAACTTCTTTGGAAATTGTTGAGTGTACGTTTATAACAATATTTTGATAAACTATTATTATTTTACACGACTTTCTGTTTATGTACCTACACTGGCGGAGTGAAAAGACTCGTTGAGCTTTGGTTAGCTTAGTGTTATTTTATACGATTATCTGTATACGTACCTTCGTTGTCAGAGCGACACGGCCGTCGAGGTCTCGTAGTCGCGTACACCAGAACGGTGCGGCACTACTGGACGGTCTTCCATATTTTCCTAAAGCTTGATATTGTACGATATGTATTCCATTGCTATATTCTATTTATTTCTACATACAGAAATTTACTGGAGCAGTACTTACGATATCTTTCAAATTGTCCTATTTCTAATTTAGCGAATTGAATTCCTCAGTAAAAGTGTCTTTGGAATTAGATGATTGTACCCTTATGGCATTATCTTGTTAAACTAATTGTTATTTTATATGGCAGTCAGTAAATATACTTACGTTGCCGAAGTGACACGGCTGGACTGGATTTGTAGGTGCGTACGCCAGTTAGGACCGTCATACTTGATGGTCTTCGTTAATTTCTGTAATCATGATTTTACACCGTTTGGATTTCTTATCAATTTTCCCAATAATTTATACATTCTGTCATTTCCTGTTATCTTAATTTCTATTTCATTTCATAATTTTCGATTTCTATTCTAAGAAAATGTATTTCATAGTGAAGCTGCCTTTGGAAATAGTTGAGTGTAAGATCATGACAATATCTTGCCAGGTTTGTTGATATTTTATATGATTGTCTGTAGGCGTACCTACGCTCGCGGCTTGACACGGCTGTGAAGGTCTTTAGTTGTGTACGGCAGAACAGATCGGCACTACCGGACGACCTTCTTTAACTTCTTTAACCTTGATATTGTACCATACGCATTTGTTCCCAGTAACGACTTATTAATACATACTGTAATCTGCAGTTACGATATTTACGATTCTTTATCGAAATTTTCAATTATTATTACAAAATTTTTTATTATAAATAATATATATTATGTTTTATATATTAAAAAATAATTTTACCCTATTTTAGTCGAGTAGTATAGATTTAATTTTATACTATTTTAGGCGAGTAGTATAAATTTAATTTTACATTATTATAATTAATTTTATATTATTTCAATAGTATATGTTTAATTTCACATTACTATTATTAATTTTATGCTACTTTAGTCGAGTAGTATAGATTTAATTTTAGACTATTGTTATAAATAATTAATTTTAATATAAAATTTATAAATATTAAAAATTATTTTTAATATTTTATAGGTTTTAAATTTAATTTATTTTTAATATTTATAGGTTTATTACTTTATTTAAGGATACAAAACCGATAAATATTAATTAAACTTAATATTTCATGGGTTTTGAATTTAATTTATTTAAGGATACAGAACCTATGAATATTAAAAAATTTTTATTTTAATATTTATAGGCTTATTAATTTTAATGATACAGAACCTATAAATATTTAAAATTATTTATTTTAATATTTATTGGTATATTAATTAAACGGATGCAAAACCTATAAGTATTAAAAATTAATTATTTTAATATTTACAGGTCTTTAAATATAATTTATATGAAAATAATAAAATTTATATATTTGAAATTTTTAATATTATTGATTATTAATTACTTATAATAATTTATTTATAATTTATGTGCAAATATATATTTATGTAATTATTAATTAATTAAATTTATTATAAGTATAATAATTATTATAAAATTTTATTTTATAAATAAAATATTTTTTTACATAAAAAAGAATAAAATTAAATTATAAATTTTAAATAGGATTTTAGTTAGAATTTATGGTATACAATTTGCAATTTCAAGTTAAAATTAAAATTCTAAATCTAAATTTTCATACAAATTTTTAATAGAAAATTTGTAAAAGTTATACTATAGATTTAATAATTAGTTACATTAATAAAATTTATATTTAATTTAAATTAAATATTAATATAATATAAAAAAAATTAATATTAAAAATAAATATTTGTTTTAGTATTTAATTTCTATGTATTTAATGAAAATTAGATTTGGAAATTTATTTTAATAAAGATAAATTAAGTGCCTGCATTTGCGGTTAAACTATTTTTATAAATTAATTAAATCAATTGAAATTATTTATTTAAAATTTATTAATTGATAAAGTACAGAATTTTTAGTTAAAATTTTTAAATAATACTTAAATTTAATTTTTAATTAAACATATTTTTAAAATTTTATTAAAAAATCAGGATTAGATGCCCTGTTATAAAAAATAAATAATTAATTAATAATTAAATGTAAATCATTAAAATTACATAATGTGGCAGTCTTTTTCTTTATATAGGAAAACTTGTTTATTAATTTGATAATCAACAATAAAATATACTTAAATTTTTTTTTTATGTATTGTTGTTTTTAGATTTATTATAAATAGTAAATAATAAATTTATTAAAAATTAATATAATTTAAATTCAAATCAAAATGTAGGAAATCTAATATGAAATGAGTTATAATAATATTTAATTTTGGATAATTTAATTTCAATATTAACTTTAATGAGGATTTAATAGTAAGTATAAATATCTATTTATATTGAATATAATATAAAAGATGTACAAATTGCCCGACAATTTCATTATAAATGAAATAAGACGCAACATGGTAAAAGTACTGGGAAGTGTTTTTAGTTTTTAATATTTAAAATTGAACAATTATTAATTTTTTAAATTAATATTAATTTTTATAAATTTAATTTTTATAAGATAAATATTTTATTTTTAAAGTTATTAAATTCATAAATTATTTTTTAATTTATAAATATATTTATAATAATTAAAATTATAATTAATATTTAAGGTCTAAGTATATATTTATAATATTTAAATTAAAGTATTTAAATATATAGTAAGTAAAGAAATCGAAATTTAATTTATATTATATAGAATAAAATTTATTTTGTATCATTTGTATCAGGGTTAATTAATGTAATTATATTTAATTATCTCGAAAATAAATGAGCTAAATATAAATAATTTTATTTGGAGAATAAAAATTATAAATTTATAAGTAAAAATTAAATGTTATTCGAATTTATTGATATCACGTTCTTAAAAAATTCAATTTAATTTAGATACAATTCCTTTTTAATTATATAATTAATATATAATTAAAACTTTTATATTAAAAATTTATGGGATAAACTATAAATTTGTAAATCATAATTTAAATTTATTATTTTTTATGTTTATTAATTTAAAAATAATTATTAATAAGAAATATATATTAATTTAAAATTGAAATTATGAAAATTTAATAATTTAATATAATGACTTAAAAAATTTAAGTTAATAAAAATTTATTGTAATTATTGAATTAGTAATTACTTATTAATATAAATTTAATTATTTAATATTATTTACAGTTACGGAATTAGGAAAATTTGCATTATTAATATATAAATATATATTCACCTCTTTATCAAAGACTTGTCTTTTAGATTTTAGTTTTAAGTCAAATCTGCGGAATGAATTCTTAATTAGCTGCAGTATATTGACTGTATTAAGGTATCATAATCAATTGTCTTTTAATTATGGAATGGAATGAAAGAATTAATGAAATATATATTGTCTCAATTATAATTAATTAACATAAGTTTTTAATTAAAATGATGAAATTAAATTATGGGACGATAAGACCCTATAGAATTTTATATTAATTTAATAACAATTAATAATATATTTTATTAGTATTATTAAGTTAATATTTAATTGGGAGGATTTATAAATTTGTTAAACTTTATATTATAATATTAATTAAACTTTGATTTAAGGAAATATTTAAATTTGATATAATAATATTAATCAAAAAATAAATTACCTTAGGGATCACAGCGTAATATGTTTTTAAAGAACAAACTAATAAAGATGATTGCGACCTCGGTGTTGAATTAAGATAAATTTTAAACGCAGAAATTTAAAAATTAAGTCTGTTCGACTTTTAAAATCATACATGATTTGAGTTCAGATAGACGTAAGTCAGATCTGTTTCAATATATAATAATTTGATTAATTAGTTGTACGAATGGACTTTCAATGAGAAATAATTTTACTGTATATAATAAATGTTTATGTATTTTTTTATTATGAGATTAATAATTTTTCCAGTTTTTTTAGTTGGCTGATTTGCAAATAATAATTATGCAATATTAGGATCTATTCGATCAATTGCTCAAATAATTTCATTTGCAATTAGAATATCTTTTGGCAATTTTAATTTCTTTTATTTTAATAGAAAGATTTTCTTTAATGAATTTAAAATTACATCAATTAAATATTATATTTT
>NW_027471935.1:0-15811 GCF_051020765.1 Lasioglossum baleicum | reverse complement strand
TTAGTAACGTTATCACAAGGTGTAACGCTATTTTGTTACATTTACTAAGCGAATTAATGTACCTATTTCCAATACTCACCAGCGAATTTACCCTCGGATTACCTGGTTTGACTCTCGGAAACACAGGATAGATTGAGCTATTGACTTAGTCGTTCGTCTCTGGCAGAAGGTGGAAAATTTCTCGAACGTTTTGTCCTCCGATTACTCTATTGAAACATGAATATATGGTGTCCGCCTGATAATATGGCTACTAATTTGTTTCCGTGTGCACTAAGCATGACACTCGCTACTGTGGTTTAGGTTCATGGAAGGGAATATCTTCGATGGCGCGTTTGACTTTATTCCATCCTGTAACATTCTCAAACTGTTTCATGTACTACCTTGGTGCACAAACCGTGAATTGGGGTGTATATTGCCAAAAATGATCAGGGCATTTCCTCCCTGAATACCTGGATTGACTGTCGGAATCACAAGAGTAGGTAAAGCTATTGACACAGCAATTCTATTCTTCCAGAAGGTGTTAACGATCTCGATTGGTTGAACACGCGATCTTCTAATTCATACATGAAATTATGGTTACAGTCACTAAAATGCATACTACTTTCCTTGTGTATGCCGGAAGATATGCTCGCTATACAGGGAGTTAGATTCATGAACGGTAATGCCTTCGGTAGGAAGATTGACCATATAACAATACGTATCGCTCTACATCAGTTTGAATGTAAATCTTAATATTTATTGCCAGAAATAGGATGTCCAATGCCAATGACGTACGGCTGATTAACTCTAGGAATACCTTGTTTGGCGCTAGGAGTCACAGGTTGGGTGAAGCTATTGACATAGCCGTTCAACTCTCAAATAAGGTGGTAATGTTCTCGAACGCTTTGTCCCTTGATCTAGTTCGTCATACATGTAATTAAGGTGCCATGACTAAACTGAATACCAGTGTCTACCTGTAATCGCGGTGTTATACTCCCTACAGATCGGGTCTATTTTCCAGAGGGTAAGAAATTCTGTATGACAATATCCCTATAGGAGTAGATAATGCTCTACAACGGCCTGACGGCCTGTTTTAATATTCAAACCGTGAATAAAGGTGTTTGTCACCAATACTCTTCAGCGGCTTTTCTCCCGGAATAACTGGTGTGACTCTGGGCATCGCGGGACGGGTGATGCTATTTGCTCAGCCATTCATCTATCACAGGAGGTGGCAACATTCTCGAGCGGTTTGAACTTCGATGTCCTAATCCAAACATGACGGTAAGGTGCACGGCACTGAAATTAACACAAATTTCTTTCTCTGATCACGAATTTATACTCTCGATACAGCGGCTAATTTTTTGGGAGCGTGTGGCCTTCGGTAAAGCGTTTGACTGTATAGCAATTGGTATCGATCTCATAACGGTTTGAGGCCCTACGTTAATATTCAGGCCGTCAATTAATGTGTCAACTGCCAATTCTGCTCAGCGGTCTAACTCCCGGAGTACCAGGAGTGACTCTCGGAATGACAGGATAGGTGAAGCAATTGACATAGCCCTTCGTATGTCACAGAAGGTGGTAACATTCTGGAACGGTTTGACACTCGATCTCCTAATTCATACATGAAATTAATGTTCCCGCCACTGAAATGTACATTAGTTTGCTTCTCTTATCAGGAAGTTATACTCTCGATACAACGGGTTACCTTCTCCGAATGTAAGGCTTTCTGTATGGTGTTTAACACTATAGGAATAGGTAACGTTCTTCAACGGTCTGACTAGGTACTTTGATATTCATACCGCGAATTAATGTGCCTATTGCCAATGACGTACAAGGCATTTGCTCCCGGAGTACATGGTTTGAGTCCCGGGATCACAGGACTGGCGTAGCAGTTGACTTGGCCGATCTGCTCTAAACGAACGTGGTAACTTTCTCGAACTGTTGGACTCTCCAGTTTGCTATTCATACCTGAAAATATCGTGTCCGTCTGCCAAAATTTAAACCAATATGTTTCCGTGATCATTAAGCACAACACTCCCTGGAGCGGGTTGGGCTTCCCGGCAGGTAAGGCCATCGGTAAAGAGTTTGTCTCAATACCAATTCGCATTGTTCTACAATGGTTTGACTCTGGAGTTTAATATTTATACCGTGAAATAGGGTGTACGATGCCAATACTGTACAGTGGATTTACTCCCGGCATACTTGGTTTGAATCTGGGAAATACAACATGCGTGTAGCTATTGATTTAGACGTTTGAATCACAACGAAGGCTGTAAGAATCTCAATCGGATTGACTTTCTGTCGCCTTATTCATACACGTAATGAAGGTGTCCATTTGCCACAATGCCGCGTGCCTTCTAATGTAAGCATTAAGTTTGTCTCTTGCTACAGCCGGTTAGCTTCTCGGAAGATGCGGCCTTCTGTGAAAAGATTCACTCTATACCAATACGTAACGTTGTACAACTGTGTGGTTGTGTAAAGCAATATCTATACCGGGGGTAGGGGTCTTAGTGCCGATACTGTATAGTGGATTAACTCCTGGAATAGCTGGTATGACCCTCGGAATCGCAGGATAGGTGAAGCTATTTTCATAGCCGTTCGACTGTCAAATGAGGTGGGATCGTTCTCGAACGATTCGACTTCCGATTATTCTGTTCCTACATGAATATGAGGAGTCTGTCTGCTGAAATGACTTCTATTTGTGTCCGTGAGCACCATGAATTACACTCGCTACAGCGGGTTTGGCACTTGGAAGATAGGGTATCCGGTAAAAGGATGGACTATATACCATTTGGAAATATGCTCAAAAGGTTTGGCTGTCTACTTTAACATTCATAGCGTGAATTTAGTAGACTAACGCCAATACGATTCAACGGACTTACTCCTGGAGAGCCAGACGTGACTCTCGGAATCACAGGATTGTTGACGCTATTGACATAGCTATGCGATGCCCAAAAAAAGTGGTAACGTTCTGGAACATTATGCCTATCGATCTCCTTATTCGTACATGAAATGAAAGTGCTGGTCACTAAGAGGAATAATAGTTTGTTTCACGGAACACGAATTTCGACTATCGATGCAGCAGGTTAGGATCACGGGTGGTAAAATCTTTCGTAAAAGGATTGACTTCATACGAATAGGTAACGTTCTGCACCTGTCTGGCTTTTTACGTTAATATTCAAACCGTGAATTAAGGTGTCTGTTGCCAATGCAGTTCAGGGGGATTACTACCGGATTGACTGCTTTGACTCTCGGAATATCAGGATATGTGAGGCTATTGACTTAGCCGTTCGTCTCCTACAGAATATGGTAACATTCTCGATCGGCTTGACAGCCAATCTTCTTGTTCATAATGAAATTAATGTCCCTGTCACTACAATGTTTGCTAACTTGATATCCTGAGCACGAAGTCATCCTCTCGATGAAGTGGGCGAGATTAGCGGAAGGTGCAGCCTTCGGTAAAATGTTTGACTTTATAGCAATTAGTAACGATATAAAACGGTTTGGCACTATACGTTAATATTCAAACCATGAATTAAGCTGTTTACTGCCAATAGTGTTCAGCGGCCTTACCCCCGGAATACCTGGTTCGATTCTCCGAATCACAGGATAGCTGAAGCTATTGACTTAGGCGTTCGAATATCAAAGAAGTTGGTAATGTTCTTCAACGGCTTGAATCTCGATTTTCTGATACCTACGTGAAATTAAGGTGCCCGTCAATTAAATGTGTACTAATTTGCTTTAGTGAACACGAAGGAATACCCTCGATCGAGCGGGTTGGTATCTCGGAAGTTACGACCGTCGGTATAAGGTTTGACTCTATACCGATACGTAACATTCATTAACGGTTTGACTCAGTACTTTGATATTCATACCCGGAATTACGGTGACTAGTGCCAATACCTTTCAGCGGATATACACCCGTTACAGCTGGTTTGACTCTCGGAATCGGAGGATGGGTGGAGGTATTGACATAACCGTTTGTCTCTCACTGAAGGTGGCAATGTTCTCGAGCGGTTTGAGCGTCGATCTCCTAATTCGCACATGGAATTACGGTGCCCGTGACTGAAATGAATACCAATTTCATTCTCTGAACGCGTGGTTATACATTCGACACGACGAGTTTGCTCCTCTGAAGGTAACGCCGTCGGCAAGGTGTTTGACTTTATACAATTTGGAAATGCTCTCAAATGTTTGATGCTTTACATTTCTATTCAAACCGTGAAATAATGTGACGACTGCCACTACTCTTCAGCGAATTTACGCCCGGAACACCTGCTTACACTCATGCTGTTAAAGGTTAGATGAAGTTATATCGAGGTCTTGTAGCACGTACACTGCAGCTCGAAGCGACATTACTGTATGTTTTCAGTCAATTCCTTATCCTTGATTTTGTACCATATGCATTCTGTCACAGTTTTCTATTTATTTATAGATACTGCAAATTACTGTTGTTATATTTTCGTTCTTGTTCGTAATTTTCAATTTTTATGTAAAATAATTATATTTCTTAGTAAAAGTGCCATTGAAAACAGTTTAGTGTAGGTTTATGACATTATCTTGTTAAAAACATTGTTTTTTTTTATATGATTGTCTGTGTAACTAACTGTGCTGTCGGAGCGACAGGAGTGATCCTGTATTTGCGTTCGGTAGATCGGAGCGAAACTAGGGTATGATCTACGTTAACTTCTTTAACCTTGATATTGAACCGTATGCATCTTTCGCAGTTTTCTATTTATTTCCACATACTGCAATTTACACGTACGGTATTTCCGATTTTCTTCCATATGTCCAATTGTGAGTATCAGAAATTGTAGTTCTCAGTAAATGTGTCTTGGGAATTATGTGAGTGTACGTTTATGACGATATTTTGCTTATCTTATTGCTGTTTTATATGATTGCCTGTATGCGCACTTACTCATCCGGTGCGACAAGACAAAAGTGGACTTGCCGTTGTGTTCGGCAGATCGGAGCGGCAATACTGGCTGGTCTTCGTTAGTTTCTATAATAATGTTATCGTAACGTTTGCATTCTCTTCGCTTTTCTGTTTAATTGTACATATCATTATTTACTGTTTTGATATTCTCGATTTGTTCCAAAATTCCAATTGATAATTTCAAAAATTGAATTTCTTAGTCAAATTCTATCTGGAAATAGTTGGGAGTACGATTATGCCAATATTTTGTTATACATATGGACGTTTTATACGGTTGCCTGAATGCGTACCTGTGGTTCCTGCACGACACGGCTGGAATTATGCTGTAGTTGCGTTCATATGATCGGAGCGGCACTACTCTATGGTCTACGTTAATTTATTTAACCCTCATATTGTACCGTAAACATTTTTACCCAGCTTTCCATTTACATATGCATACTGTAATTTACTGTTGTAATACTTTCGATTTTTTTTCGTATTTTTCAATTTCATCTTTATGAAATTGTATTTCCCAGTAATAGTGTCATTGAAATTAATCGATTATTTGTTTATGACATTATTCTGTTAAACTTATTGTTATTTTATATCATTGTCTCTATACGAACGTACGGTACCAGTGTAACACGACTGGCGATGTCTTGTAGTTGCGTACGTCACAGCAAAGCAGCAGTACTGTGTGATCTTCGGTAATTTCTCTATCCTAGATATTGAACTGCATGAATCTTTTCCAGTCTGCATTTATTTATATATACTGTCACTTACTGTTACGATATTTTCGATTTTCTTCGATATTTTCAGTTTTTCGTTGAAAAAACTCAGATTGATAGTAAAAGGATCTTTGGAACTTTTTGTGTCTACATTTATGACATTATCATGTCGACCTTATTCGTATTTGATATCATGGTCTGTATACGTACCCACGCTGCCGGAGAGACACTAATGGCGACGTATTTGCGTACGACATATCGATGCGGCACTACTGGCGGCTCGTAGATAATTTCGTTGAACTTAATTTTGTATGGTATGCATTTAATCCCGGTCATCCATTTGTTTAATCATACAGTAATTTACTGCTTTCATATCTTCGATTTTATTTCACAATTGGCAATTTTCAATTATGAGAGTTGATTTCCTTAATGATATTGCCTTTTGAGTTTGTTGAGCTTACGTTTATGATAATATTATGTTATACTTATTGTTATCTTATATGATTGTCTATGTACATACCGACGGTTGCAGTGCAACACGACTGGAATGACCTTGTAGTTCTGTTCGGTAGATCGGAGCGATGCTTCTGTATGGTCTTCGTTAACTTCTATAACCTGGATATTATACTGCAGAGACTATTTTGCAGTCTTCCATGTAGTTTAAGTGACAGTAATTTACTGATATGATATATTCAATGTTTCCCATTATTTTCAATTTTTAGTTTAAAGGATGGTGTTACCTAGTAACAGTGCCTGTGACGCTAAATGCGTGTACGTTTATGTCAATATTTTGATAAACTGATTCTTATCTTATACGATGGTCTATATATATATATACCAACGCTGTTTGAGGGACACGACTGTCGAGCTCTTGTAGTAGCGTACCGCAAATCTCAGAGGCACTGCTTGAAGGTCTAGGCCAATTTCTTTAGTCTTGAGATTGTACATTATGCATTTTTACCAGGATTCCATTTGTTTATGCATACTGTAATTTACTCACGTGACATTTTCAATTTCTATGAAAATTCCAAATTTGTATTTTCAGAAATTGTATTTATCAGTGAAAGTGTCATTGAAATTGGTCGGGTGTACGTTTATGCCAATATTCTGATGAAACTTATTTTTATTTTACATAATTGTCTTTATGCGTACATACACCTCCGGAGAGACGCGCCTGCCATGGTTTTGCAGGTGCGTTCGGCATATCGGGCCGACACTATGGCATTATCGTCGTTAATTTCTCTATCCTTGATATTGTGCCGAATGCATTCTTTCAATATTCACTATTTATTACTACATTCCGTGATCTACTGTTATGATATTTCCGGCTACTTTCAAACCATCTAATTTTTTGTTTCAGAGATTGTATTTTATAGGAGAAGTGAGAATATCACAGCAGTAAAATAGAGTATGTACAAATAAATGAAAAACTGGGAATAAATTCCTACTGTACAGTATCAAGGTTGAAAACATTATCGTCGTTCCGACCTGCCGTTCGCAACTGCAAAGCCACTACAGCCCTGTCTTTCCGGAAGCGTAGGTGCGCATACAGGCAACCGTATGAAATAACAGTAAGTATAGCAAAATATTATCATAATCGTACACTTAAATAATTCCAAAGATACTATTAATAAGAAATACAATAATTGAAATAAAATTTGGAAACATCGGAGGAAATTAAGGACATCGTAAGAGTAAATGACGGCATTTCTGAATAAACATCGAATTGCGAAAGACTGAATACGGTACAACATTGATTTCAAAGGAGTTAACGACGACCATCCAGTTGTGCCGCATCGATCTGCCGTACGCGACTACAAGACCTCGCCTGTCGTGTTGCTCTGGCAGCATGGGCACCTATACGACCAATAATGTAAAACAACGATAGGATTAGGATAATATCTCGTCAATCGTACACTCAAGAAATTCCACAGACCCTTTTTCTAAGAAATACAATTTTTGAAATTAAAGACCAGAAGTTATAAAACAAATCGAAATTATCCCAAAAGTAAATTGCAGTATGCAGAAATTAATAAAATCCAGCCTATCAATGCTTACGCTACATTGGTAAGGACAACGAAGAAACATGGGTCATCCGCTATTGTCGCAACCGATCTGCGTACGCAACTACAACGCATCCACATTCGTGTCGCACCGGCAGCGTAGGTACGTTTACAGGCAATCAAATAATACAGGAAACAAATGTGAAAAACGGATCATATCAAGATAGTAAATATTCAGTACGTATGAATAAATGGAGGACTGGGAAACAATGCATACGGTTCAGTGTAATGGATAGATACATCATCGAAAATGATACAGTTGTGTCGCACCGATATGCCGAATGGAACTGCAAGTCCACTCCATTCCTGACGCTCCGGAAGGGCTGGTATGTATACAGGCAATCATATAAAATAACAATCATTTTATCAGATTATTGTTGTAAACGTACACACAATTAATTCCAAACACACTTTTCCTAAGTAATAAAAATTTTGTATATTAAAAATTGAAAGTTTTGACAGTAATCTTCCGCTTATATAAATAAATAGGACAGTGGGGAAAATTCATACGGTACAAAGCGAAGTATAATGAAATTAACGAAGTCCATGCAATAGTGTCGCTCCAATCTGTCGAACCCTACAGCAAGACCACTCAAGTCGTGTCGCTCGGGAAACGTAGGTACGTATACAGACAGTGATATAAAATAGCAATGTGATTTGCAACGTTTTGTCATAAAAGTGAACTTCTCTAATTCACACGGGACTTTTCCTGAAAAAATGTAATATTTAGAATAAAACTTGCATGTTTCGAAGAAAATGGAAAATATCATAACAGCAAATTACAGTATTTGTATATAAATAGAAAACTCCGATGGAATGCGTACGGTACAATATTATGGTTAAAGGAATTAATAATGACCATGAAATATGACGCGTCTTACGCACGCAACGACAAGACCAGTCCAGCCATGTCGATCGGCTGCGTAGGATCGTATAGTGAAAAGCGTATAAAATAACGAATAGGTTTCACAAAATAGTGTCATAATTGTACAGTCAGCTAATTCCAAGGACTCTTCGTCTACGAAACACAATTTTCGTTATAAGTTGAAGATTTAAAAAAAGAAAACGAAAATATCATAACATTAGATTACAGAATGCTGAAATAAATACGAAGCTGCAAATGAATGCATACGATACAAAATCATTGTTAATCGAATAAACAAATACTATCCTGTAGAGACGCCCCAATATGCCATACGCAATTGCAGGAATATTCTTGTCGTGTAGACCTGGCAGCGTAGGTACGAATACAGACAGTCATATAAAACAACAGACAATTTAACATGATATTGCCACAAACCTAAACACACCCAACTCAAATGAAACTTTACTATGAAATACAGTTTTTTAAAACAAAATAGAAAACTTTGAAAAACATGGAAAATATCAGAAATGTGAACTACATCGTGTAGGTTTGAATAGAAGACTGCGAAAGATTGCATACCGTACAACACTAAGCTTAAAGAATTTAACAAGGACCATATAGCAGGGTCGCTCCGTTCTGCCTGACGCTACAACAAGACCTCGCCTATCGTGTCGCACAAACAGCGTAGTGACGTATACAGACATTCATATGAAATAACATTATATTCAACAAGATACTGTCACTAACCTAGACCCAACGAGTTCCAATAACACTTTTAAGAGTAAACAAGTTCTATTAAATAAATAGGAAAAATTTTGAACCAAATTGAAAATATCATAACAGTAAGTTACAGCATGCATAAATAAATGGCGGTCTGGGAAACAATGCATACGGTTCAGTGTCATGGATAGATAAAATATCGAAAATCATGCAGTAGTGTCGCACCGATATGGCCAATGAAACTGCAAGACAACTCTATTCGTGACGCTTAGGAAGCATAGATACGTATTTAGAAAATCATATATGATAACAAGGAATTTAACACAATATTGTCATAAGCATTCACACAATTAATTCCATAAGGCACTTATACTAAGAAAAACAATTTCCTAAAATGCAAATTGAATATTGCGATAAATATTGAAAATATCATAACTGTACATTACAGTTTGTACAAATAAATGGAAAAGTGGGAAAAAATGCATACGATACATTATCGAGGTTGGAGAAATTAACGATAATCACACAGTAGTGTCGCTACGATGTACCGAACGCAACTGCAAGTGCATTCCTGTCGTGTTGTTCCGTCAACTTAAGTACGTGTACAGAAAATCATACACAATAAGAATCAGTTAAACAAAATACTGTCATAAGCGTACACTCACCTATTTCCAAAGGCAGTTTCACCAAGAAATACAATTTCGCACAATAGAAATTGAAAATTATAGATAAGAAATCTAAAATATCATTACAGTAAATTAAAGAACGTATAAAGTTAATGGACAAATTGGGGCAGAATGCGAACAGATTAAAACCATGGGTCACAGAAATAAACGAGGACAATCCAGTGTGCCGCTCCAATCTGTGGTACCTAACTACAATACCACTACAACCCTACCGCACCCGAAGCATAGGTACATATACAATGTATCATATAGAATAGAAAAAATTTAACGTAATATTGTCACATACGTACACACAACTGATTCCATTGTCACTTTTACTAAGCCCTACAATTTCTTAAAAGAAGAATGGAAAATTTCGATGAAAATCGAAAATATCATAACAGTAAATAACGGAATGTATAAATAAATGAAAATGTCGGTAGAAAATTCGCACGGAGTATAATCAAGGTTGCAGAAATTAACGAAGATCACCCAAAATGACGCTCCGATCTGCCGTACGCACCTACATGACCAGTCCAGCCGTGTCACACCGAAAACGTAAGTGCATTTACAGACTGTCATATAAAGTAACAACAAATTTATCGAAATATTTTCATAAACGTGCACTCAGCTATCTCCATCGACACAATTCCTGTAAAATGCAATTCTTGACGTTAAACATTTGGAATTCTGAAAAGAATCGAAAATATTATAACTCTAAAGGACAATATGTCGAAATAAATAGAAAACAGCGAAGGAGTGCATACGGTACAATATCAAGGCTAATGAAGTTAACCAATACCTTATAGTAGTCTCGCGCCTATCCACCGTACGTAACTGCTTGCCCGCTCCAGGTGTGTCGCTCTGGAAGCGTAGGTACGTATACAGACAATCATGTACAATAACCATAAATAAAACAAAATAATGTTATAATCATACACTGAACTATCTTCAAGGACACCATTACTAAGAAATACAAGTTTTTGAAATTACAAACTGCAAATTATGGAAGCAATCGAAGATATCCAAAGAGAAAATTGCATGATGTATATATAAATGGGAGACAGGGATGAAATCCATGCGGAACCAAATCAGTGTTAATGAAATTGACGAAGACCATCCGGCAGCACTGTTCGGACATACCGAAGGCAACTGCGACTCCAGTCCATTGGTGTCACTCCGGAAGGGTAACTACCTATACAGACAATCATGTAAAATAACAATAAGTTTAACAAAGTAATGGCATAAACGTGCACTGAACTAGTACCAAACACACTTTTATTCAGAAATCCAATTTTTTCAACTAACTATAGAGAGTCTCGATAAAAATTGTAATGACCATTACTGTAAATTGCAATATTCGTATATAAATATAAAAATGACAAAGAATTGCTTGCGGTTCAAAATCATGTCTTAAGAAATTAACGGAGGCCATACAGTAGTGTTGCTCGATCTGCCGTACCAGCATTCACTGTTCGAATATTACTGCAGGAGGTGGAGCCATTGTAGAACTTTACCCATTCGAATACAGTCTAACTTTTTACCGCAGGTCATTCATTCCGAGAAGCAATCCCGCTTTATTCAGGGCATTACTTCTTGTTCCGAGAAGCAAATTAGTAGACATTTTAGTGACGGACACCTTAATTTCATGTATGCATTAGATGATCGGAACACAGACTGATCATGACCATTACCGCCCCCTTTGAGAGTGGAACGGCCAAGTGAATAACTTCACCTACCCCGTGATTACGAGAGTCAACCCAGAAAAACCGAGAAGTAAGTCCTCTAAACAGAATTGGGAGTAGACACCTTATTTCGCAGTTTGAATATTAATATGGAGCGTCAAACTGTTTGAGAACGTTACCATTTGGTATAATGTCAAACGCTTCACCGAAGACCTTACCCTCCGAAAACCTAGGGCGCTGTATCTAAAATATAACATCGTGTTCAGAGGGCCGATTTACTGTTAATTTTAGTGACGAGGACCTTGATTTCATGCATGAATTACAAGATCGGTGGTCTAACGGTTCGAGAACGATACCACCTTCTGTGAGTGTCGAGAGGCTAAGCCAATCGCTTCACCAACCCTGTGATTCCGAAAATCATGCCAGATATTCCTGGAATACCGCTCCTAAGTCCGCCGGACAATATTGGCAATAGACACCTCTATTCGCGGTATAAATATTAAAGTACCGAGTCAAACCGTCGTAAATCGTTACCAATTTATATATAGTCAAATGTTTCATCAAATATCTTATCATCAAAGAACCAACACCGAACTATCTATTGTCTTTCTTAGTGTACAACCAAACCGACTTGTACATATTTTAGTAGAAGGTCAGCACCATTGCATGCATGAATAGGGAAATCCAGGGTCAATCCGTTCCAGAACGGTATCATCTTTATATAGAACCGAACGGCTAAGTCAGTAGCTTCACCTACCCTGTTATTCTGAGCGTCAAACCAGATTTTCCGGGAATAAATCCACTGAACAGTATTGGCAGTAGCCACATTTAGTCTCGGTAAGAATATTAAAGCTGGCCATCAAGCCGCTGTAGAAAACTACCTATTCGTGTAGGGTTAAATCTCACGCAGAATGCCTTAGACTCCGAAATACTGACAGGCTGTTTCGAGAGTATAACAAACTGTTCAGAGGTACGATCTAGGATGTACATTAGTTACAAGCACATTAATTTCAATAGTGAATTGAATGATCGGGGGTCTAATCGCACCAGAACGTTACTGCCTTCTGTGGGAGTCGAACAGCAAATCCAATTGCTTCACCTATCCCGTGATTCCGAAAGTCAAACTAGGCATTCCAGGAGCACATCCGCTGGACAATATTGGCAATAGACTGCTTATTTCACGGTAGGAATATGAAGATAGAGCGTCAGACGGTTATAGATCTTCATCTTTTAGTTTAGAGTAAAACTTTTTACCAAAGGCCATACCTTCCGAAAAGCCCAACCCGCTCAAGCAAGTGTCTTGCTCAGTGTGCAAGGCAGAAAATTAGTAACATTTACTCAGGGAATACATGGTTTGCCTCCTCGAATATTGGAATACGACAAGCTATGGACTTAGCCGTTCGTCTCTCAAAGGATGAAGTTACGTTCTCGAACGGTTTGACACATCGATCCTCTAATTCATACATGATGATATGGCGCCCGTCACTAAAATGTACACAAATTTCATCCCTGAGCACCAAGTTATACTCTCGACATAATGCGTTAGACTTTCGAAGGGTGAGGGATTCAGTCAAACGTTTGACTTTATTCCAATTGTTAACGTTCTCAAACGGATAGATTCTGTACCTTAATATTTATACCGTACAATAGGGTGTCCAATGACAGTACAGTGCAGCGGATTTACTCCCGAATGATGGTTTTGACTCTTGGAATCACAGGATCGGTGAAGCTATTTATCAAGCCAATCGACTCTCAAAGAGGGTGGTAACGATCTCGATCGGTTTGCCTCTCGATGATTATACTTATACATATAAAGACGGTTTCCGTCCGCTAAAATGTCTACTAATTTCTTTCCGTGTATAATAAGCGAGACATTCGCTACAGCGTGCTAGGTTCTAGGAAGGATAGGTATTCGGTAATACGACCGACTTAATACGAATTGGGAATGTTTGCAGACAGATCAACAGACTAATTTAATATTCAAACAGTGAATTATGGTGTCAATTGCCAATACTCTTCAGCAAACTCCCTATCGGATTACCTGGTTTGACTCTCAGCATCACAGGATTCGTGAAGCTGTTGACCTTGCCGATCGTCCCGCACAGAAGGTGGTAACGTGTTCGAACGGTTTGAACCTCTATCTTCTAATTCATACACGACGATAAGGGGCCCATCACAGAACTGAACACCAATTTCATTCTCAGAAGTCGAAGTTATATTCTCGATACAGCGGGTTCGGCTTCCGAAGTGTATGTGTGTAGTCTTACGAAAGTCGGTTGACCTTATACCAATAGTAACGACGTCAAGCAATTTGACGCTCCAGATTATTATTCAAACCGTGAATTAGGGTTTCTAACACCAATAATATTCAGCGGATATACTACCAGGATAGATGGCGTGGCTTTCGGTATCACAGGATTAGTGAAGGTATTGAAACAGATGTGCGACTCCAAAAAAGGTGGGAACATTCTCAAACATTATGATTCTCCATCTTCTTGTTCGAACATGAAAAATGGTTCCCGTCAGTAAAAATTATATAATTTGTTCTTGTGATCACGATGTTATACCATCATTACAGCTGGCTAGTTTTTCGGCGGCTAAGGCGTTCTGTAAGAAGTTTGACTACACACCAACAGATAATGTTCTGCAACGGCTTGACGGCCTGCTTTAATATTCAAACTGTGAATAAATGTGTCTATTGCCAGTACTGTGCAGCGGACTCCCACCGAAAATACCTGCTTTAACTTCTGAATCGCGGGATAGGTGAAGCTTTTGACTTAGCAATTCGACTCTCAGAAACGGTGTTTACGTTATCCAGGGATTTACAATCGATCTTCGAATTCATTCATGAAATTAAGATGCCCGTCACTGAAATGAAGACATATTTCTTGTCCTGAAGACGAAAATATACTCTCGATGAAGCAGGTGAGATTCGCGGAAGATAACGTATCGTATAAACGTTTTACTTCATACCAATTGGAAACGGTCTTATACAGACTGACGCTCTGCATTAATGTTCAAACCGTACATATAGGTGTTTATTCCCAATACTGTTCAGGTGTTTTACTCCCGGAATACCTGGTTTGATTCTCGGAATTGAATGATAGATGCAGTTATGGACTTAGCCATTCGCCTCTCACAGAAGGTGGCAACATTCTCGAGCGGATAGACCATGGATCATCTAGTTCATGCATGAAGTTAAGGGTCACGTCGCTTAAATGAAGACTAAATTATATTTCTCAACACGAATGTATACTGTCGATGATGCCGATGAGTTTCACGGAAGTTATCGCCTTCGGAATACGTTTGTCTTTATAACAATTTCTAACGCTCTAAAACGGTTTGACGCTCTACTTTAATATTCGAACCGTGATTTATGGTGTCTATTTCCAGTACTGCTCAGAGGATTTTCTCCCGGAATATCTTGTTTAACTCACGGAATCACAGGATAGGTGAAGATATTGTGATATATGTGCGATTTCACAAGGTTGGTGGTAACGTTCGGGAACCGTTTGACATTCGATCGCCTAACTCATACTTAAGAATAAGGTGTGCTTCTGCTATAATGCCTACTCATTTGTTTCCGTGAGTACTAAGCATGGCACTCGCTATCGCGGCTTACGTTCTCGGAAGGTAAGGTATGCGATAAAGTGTATGACGTTATACCAATTTAGATCGTTGTCAATCGGCGTGGCTCTCTACTTTAATATCTATGCCTTCAATTAAGGTGTCCATTGCCAATAGTGTACAGCGGTTTGACTCCCGGAATATCTTGTTTAACTCACCGAATCACAGGATAGGCGATGCTACCCACTTAGCCGTCAGACTCTCAAAGAAGGTGGCATCGTTATCTACCTTTTTGAGCCGCGATCTTCTAATTCGTACATAAATTTACGGTGCTGGACTCTATAATTTATACTAGGCCGAACCACTGTACATGGTATTTTACTCTCGATACAGCACGTTAGATTCTCGGATGGTGAGGTAAAACTGTGTGACGTTTACCTCTCCTCGAGTGGGCATTGTTATAGAACGCTGTGAGGATCATCATTGATTTTCATACCGAGTATTGAGGTGTCCATTGCCAATACTGTGTAGTGCATTTACTTCCGGAATATCTGCTTCGACTTTCGGAAATTCAGGATATGTGAAGCTATTTACCTAGCCGTTCGTCTGTAACAGAAGGTGGTA
>NW_027471934.1:0-15842 GCF_051020765.1 Lasioglossum baleicum | reverse complement strand
ATAACGCAAAGCCGATAACGCATAACGCATTACGCATAACCCATAAAGCATAACGCATAACGCATAACGCAAAACGCATAACGCATATCGCATAACGCATAACGCATAACGGATAACGGATAACGCACAACGCATAACCCATAACGCATTAACCATAACGCTTAATACATAACGCATAATCCATAACGGATAACGCATAACCCATAACGCATAACGCAAAGCCGATAACGCATAACGCATTACGCACAACCCATAAAGCATAACGCATAACGCATAACGCAAAACGCATAACGCATATCGCATAACGCATAACGCATAACGGATAACGGATAACGCACAACGCATAACCCATAACTCATTAACCATAACGCATAATACATAACGCATAATCCATAACGGATAACGCATAACCCATAACGCATAACGCAAAGCCGATAACGCATAACGCATTACGTACAACCCATAAAGCATAACGCATAACGCATAACGCAAAACGCATAACGCATATCGCATAACGCATAACGCATAACGGATAAAGCACAACGCATAACCCATAACGCATTAACCATAACGCATAATACATAACGCATAATCCATAACGGATAACGCATAACCCATAACGCATAACGCAAAGCCGATAACGCATAACGCATAACGCATAACACATAGCGCATATCGCATAACGCATAACGCATAACGGATAACGGATAACGGATAACGCACAACGCATAACCCATAACTCATTAACCATAACGCATAATACATAACGCATAATCCATAACGGATAACGCATAACCCATAACGCATAACGCAAAGCCGATAACGCATAACGCATTACGCACAACCCATAAAGCATAACGCATAACGCATAACGCAAAACGCATAACGCATATCGCATAACGCATAACGCATAACGGATAACGGATAACGCACAACGCATAACCCATAACGCATTAACCATAACGCTTAATACATAACGCATAATCCATAACGGATAACGCATAACCCATAACGCATAACGCAAAGCCGATAACGCATAACGCATTACGCACAACCCATAAAGCATAACGCATAACGCATAACGCAAAACGCATAACGCATATCGCATAACGCATAACGCATAACGCATAACGGATAACGGATAACGCACAACGCATAACCCATAACTCATTAACCATAACGCATAATACATAACGCATAATCCATAACGGATAACGCATAACCCATAACGCATAACGCAAAGCCGATAACGCATAACGCATTACGCACAACCCATAAAGCATAACGCATAACGCAAAACGCATAACGCATAACGCATAACGCATAACGCATAACGCATAACGCATAACGCATAACGCATAACGCATAACGCATAACGCATAACGCATAACGCATAACGCATAACGCATAACGCATAACGCATAACGCATAACGCATAACGCATAACGCATAACGCATAACGCATAACGCATAACGCATAACGCATAACGCATAACGCATAACGCATAACGCATAACGCATAACGCATAACGCATAACGCATAACGCATAACGCATAACGCATAACGCATAACGCATAACGCATAACGCATAACGCATAACGCATAACCCATAACGCATAACGCATAATGCATTACGCATAATCCATAACGGTTAACGCATAACCCATACCGCATGACGCATAACGCAAAGCCGATAACGCATAACGCATAACGCATAACGCATAACGTATGACGCATAACGCAAAGCCGATAGCGCATAACGCATAACGCATAAAGCGTAACGCATAAAGCGTAACGCATAACGGGAAAAGCACAACGCATAACTCATAACGCATTAACCATAACGCATAATACATAACGCATAATCCATAACGGATAACGCATAACGCAAAGCCGATAACGCATAACGCATTACGCATAACCCATAAAGCATAACGCATAACGCATAACGCAAAACGCATAACGCATATCGCATAACGCATAACGCATAACGGATAACGGATAACGCACATCGCATAACCCATAACGCATTAACCATAACGCTTAATACATAACGCATAATCCATAACGGATAACGCATAACCCATAACGCATAACGCAAAGCCGATAACGCATAACGCATTACGCACAACCCATAAAGCATAACGCATAACGCATAACGCAAAACGCATAACGCATATCGCATAACGCATAACGCATAACGGATAACGGATAACGCACAACGCATAACCCATAACTCATTAACCATAACGCATAATACATAACGCATAATCCATAACGGATAACGCATAACCCATAACGCATAACGCAAAGCCGATAACGCATAACGCATAACGCATAACACATAGCGCATATCGCATAACGCATAACGCATAACGGATAACGGATAACGGATAACGCACAACGCATAACCCATAACTCATTAACCATAACGCATAATACATAACGCATAATCCATAACGGATAACGCATAACCCATAACGCATAACGCAAAGCCGATAACGCATAACGCATTACGCACAACCCATAAAGCATAACGCATAACGCATAACGCAAAACGCATAACGCATATCGCATAACGCATAACGCATAACGGATAACGGATAACGCACAACGCATAACCCATAACGCATTAACCATAACGCTTAATACATAACGCATAATCCATAACGGATAACGCATAACCCATAACGCATAACGCAAAGCCGATAACGCATAACGCATTACGCACAACCCATAAAGCATAACGCATAAGGCATAACGCAAAACGCATAACGCATATCGCATAACGCATAACGCATAACGCATAACGGATAACGGATAACGCACAACGCATAACCCATAACTCATTAACCATAACGCATAATACATAACGCATAATCCATAACGGATAACGCATAACCCATAACGCATAACGCAAAGCCGATAACGCATAACGCATTACGCACAACCCATAAAGCATAAAGCATAACGCATAACGCAAAACGCATAACGCATAACGCATAACGCATAACGCATAACGCATAACGCATAACGCATAACGCATAACGCATAACGCATAACGCATAACGCATAACGCATAACGCATAACGCATAACGCATAACGCATAACGCATAACGCATAACGCATAACGCATAACGCATAACGCATAACGCATAACGCATAACGCATAACGCATAACGCATAACGCATAACGCATAACGCATAACGCATAACGCATAACGCATAACGCATAACGCATAACGCATAACGCATAACGCATAACGCATAACGCATAACGCATAACGCATAACGCATAACGCATAACGCATAACGCATAACGCATAACGCATAACGCATAACGCATAACGCATAACGCATAACGCATAACGCATAACGCATAACGCATAACCCATAACGCATTAACCATAACGCTTAATACATAACGCATAATCCATAACGGATAACGCATAACCCATAACGCATAACGCATTACGCACAACCCATAAAGCATAACGCATAACGCATAACGCAAAACGCATAACGCATATCGCATAACGCATAACGCATAACGCATAACGCATAACGCATAACGCATAACGCATAACGCATAACGCATAACGCATAACGCATAACGCATAACGCATAACGCATAACGCATAACGCATAACGCATAACGCATAACGCATAACGCATAACGCATAACGCATAACGCATAACGCATAACGCATAACGCATAACGCATAACGCATAACGCATAACGCATAACGCATAACGCATAACGCATAACGCATAACGCATAACGCATAACGCATAACGCATAACGCAAAGCCGATAGCGCATAACGCATAACGCATAAAGCGTAACGCATAACGCATAACGCATAACGCATAACGCATAACGCATTAACCATAACGCACAATACATAACGCATAATCCATAACGGATAACGCATAACGCAAAGCCGATAACGCATAACGCATTACGCATAACCCATAAAGCATAACGCATAACGCATAACGCAAAACGCATAACGCATATCGCATAACGCATAACGCATAACGGATAACGGATAACGCACAACGCATAACCCATAACGCATTAACCATAACGCTTAATACATAACGCATAATCCATAACGGATAACGCATAACCCATAACGCATAACGCAAAGCCGATAACGCATAACGCATTACGCACAACCCATAAAGCATAACGCATAACGCATAACGCAAAACGCATAACGCATATCGCATAACGCATAACGCATAACGGATAACGGATAACGCACAACGCATAACCCATAACTCATTAACCATAACGCATAATACATAACGCATAATCCATAACGGATAACGCATAACCCATAACGCATAACGCAAAGCCGATAACGCATAACGCATTACGTACAACCCATAAAGCATAACGCATAACGCATAACGCAAAACGCATAACGCATATCGCATAACGCATAACGCATAACGGATAAAGCACAACGCATAACCCATAACGCATTAACCATAACGCATAATACATAACGCATAATCCATAACGGATAACGCATAACCCATAACGCATAACGCAAAGCCGATAACGCATAACGCATAACGCATAACACATAGCGCATATCGCATAACGCATAACGCATAACGGATAACGGATAACGGATAACGCACAACGCATAACCCATAACTCATTAACCATAACGCATAATACATAACGCATAATCCATAACGGATAACGCATAACCCATAACGCATAACGCAAAGCCGATAACGCATAACGCATTACGCACAACCCATAAAGCATAACGCATAACGCATAACGCAAAACGCATAACGCATATCGCATAACGCATAACGCATAACGGATAACGGATAACGCACAACGCATAACCCATAACGCATTAACCATAACGCTTAATACATAACGCATAATCCATAACGGATAACGCATAACCCATAACGCATAACGCAAAGCCGATAACGCATAACGCATTACGCACAACCCATAAAGCATAACGCATAACGCATAACGCAAAACGCATAACGCATATCGCATAACGCATAACGCATAACGCATAACGGATAACGGATAACGCACAACGCATAACCCATAACTCATTAACCATAACGCATAATACATAACGCATAATCCATAACGGATAACGCATAACCCATAACGCATAACGCAAAGCCGATAACGCATAACGCATTACGCACAACCCATAAAGCATAACGCATAACGCAAAACGCATAACGCATAACGCATAACGCATAACGCATAACGCATAACGCATAACGCATAACGCATAACGCATAACGCATAACGCATAACGCATAACGCATAACGCATAACGCATAACGCATAACGCATAACGCATAACGCATAACGCATAACGCATAACGCATAACGCATAACGCATAACGCATAACGCATAACGCATAACGCATAACGCATAACGCATAACGCATAACGCATAACGCATAACGCATAACGCATAACGCATAACGCATAACGCATAACGCATAACGCATAACGCATAACGCATAACGCATAACGCATAACGCATAACGCATAACGCATAACGCATAACGCATAACGCATAACGCATAACGCATAACGCATAACGCATAACGCATAACGCATAACGCATAACGCATAACGCATAACGCATAACGCATAACGCATAACGCATAACGCATAACGCATAACGCATAACGCATAACGCATAACGCATAACGCATAACGCATAACGCATAACGCATAACGCATAACGCATAACGCATAACGCATAACGCATAACGCATAACGCATAACGCATAACGCATAACGCATAACGCATAACGCATAACGCATAACGCATAATACATAATCCATAACGGATAACCCATAACGCATAACGCAAAGCCGGTAACGCATAACGCATTACGCATAACCCATTAAGCATAACGTATAACGCATAACGCAAAACGCATAACGCATATCGCATAACGCATAACGCATAACGGATAACGGATAACGGATAACGCACAACGCATAACCCATAACGCATTAACCATAACGCATAATACATAACGCATAATCCATAACGGATAACGCATAACCCATAACGCATAACGCAAAGCCGATAACGCGTAACGCATTACGCACAACCCATAAAGCATAACGCATAACGCAAAACGCATATCGCATAACGCATAACGCATAACGCATAACGCAAAACGCATAACGCATAACGCATAACGCATAACGCATAACGCAAAACGCATAACGCATATCGCATAACGCATAACGCATAACGGATAACGGATAACGCACAACGCATAACCCATAACGCATTAACCATAACGCTTAATACATAACGCATAATCCATAACGGATAACGCATAACCCATAACGCATAACGCAAAGCCGATAACGCATAACGCATTACGCACAACCCATAAAGCATAACGCATAACGCATAACGCAAAACGCATAACGCATATCGCATAACGCATAACGCATAACGGATAACGGATAACGCACAACGCATAACCCATAACTCATTAACCATAACGCATAATACATAACGCATAATCCATAACGGATAACGCATAACCCATAACGCATAACGCAAAGCCGATAACGCATAACGCATTACGTACAACCCATAAAGCATAACGCATAACGCATAACGCAAAACGCATAACGCATATCGCATAACGCATAACGCATAACGGATAAAGCACAACGCATAACCCATAACGCATTAACCATAACGCATAATACATAACGCATAATCCATAACGGATAACGCATAACCCATAACGCATAACGCAAAGCCGATAACGCATAACGCATAACGCATAACACATAGCGCATATCGCATAACGCATAACGCATAACGGATAACGGATAACGGATAACGCACAACGCATAACCCATAACTCATTAACCATAACGCATAATACATAACGCATAATCCATAACGGATAACGCATAACCCATAACGCATAACGCAAAGCCGATAACGCATAACGCATTACGCACAACCCATAAAGCATAACGCATAACGCATAACGCAAAACGCATAACGCATATCGCATAACGCATAACGCATAACGGATAACGGATAACGCACAACGCATAACCCATAACGCATTAACCATAACGCTTAATACATAACGCATAATCCATAACGGATAACGCATAACCCATAACGCATAACGCAAAGCCGATAACGCATAACGCATTACGCACAACCCATAAAGCATAACGCATAACGCATAACGCAAAACGCATAACGCATATCGCATAACGCATAACGCATAACGCATAACGCATAACGGATAACGGATAACGCACAACGCATAACCCATAACTCATTAACCATAACGCATAATACATAACGCATAATCCATAACGGATAACGCATAACCCATAACGCATAACGCAAAGCCGATAACGCATAACGCATTACGCACAACCCATAAAGCATAACGCATAACGCAAAACGCATAACGCATAACGCATAACGCATAACGCATAACGCATAACGCATAACGCATAACGCATAACGCATAACGCATAACGCATAACGCATAACGCATAACGCATAACGCATAACGCATAACGCATAACGCATAACGCATAACGCATAACGCATAACGCATAACGCATAACGCATAACGCATAACGCATAACGCATAACGCATAACGCATAACGCATAACGCATAACGCATAACGCATAACGCATAACGCATAACGCATAACGCATAACGCATAACGCATAACGCATAACGCATAACGCATAACGCATAACGCATAACGCATAACGCATAACGCATAACGCATAACGCATAACGCATAACGCATAACGCATAACGCATAACGCATAACGCATAACGCATAACGCATAACGCATAACGCATAACGCATAACGCATAACGCATAACGCATAACGCATAACGCATAACGCATAACGCATAACGCATAACGCATAACGCATAACGCATAACGCATAACGCATAACGCATAACGCATAACGCATAACGCATAACGCATAACGCATAACGCATAACGCATAACGCATAACGCATAACGCATAACGCATAACGCATAACGCATAACGCATAACGCATAACGCATAACGCATAACGCATAACGCATAACGCATAACGCATAACGCATAACGCATAACGCATAACGCATAACGCATAACGCATAACGCATAACGCATAACGCATAACGCATAACGCATAACGCATATCGCATAACGCATAACGCATAACGCATAACGCATAACGCATAACGCATAACGCATAACGCATAACGCATAACGCATAACGCATAACGCATAACGCATAACGCATAACGCATAACGCATAACGCATAACGCATAACGCATAACGCAGAACGCATAACGCATAACGCATAACGCATAACGCATAACGCATAACGCATAACGCATAACGCATAACGCATAACGCATAACGCATAACGCATAACGCATAACGCATAACGCATAACGCATAACGCATAACGCATAACGCATAACGCATAACGCATAACGCATAACGCATAACGCATAACGCATAACGCATAACGCATAACGCATAACGCATAACGCATAACGCATAACGCATAACGCATAACGCATAACGCATAACGCATAACGCATAACGCATAACGCATAACGCATAATACATAATCCATAACGGATAACCCATAACGCATAACGCAAAGCCGGTAACGCATAACGCATTACGCATAACCCATTAAGCATAACGTATAACGCATAACGCAAAACGCATAACGCATATCGCATAACGCATAACGCATAACGGATAACGGATAACGGATAACGCACAACGCATAACCCATAACGCATTAACCATAACGCATAATACATAACGCATAATCCATAACGGATAACGCATAACCCATAACGCATAACGCAAAGCCGATAACGCGTAACGCATTACGCACAACCCATAAAGCATAACGCATAACGCAAAACGCATATCGCATAACGCATAACGCATAACGCATAACGCAAAACGCATAACGCATAACGCATAACGCATAACGCATAACGCATAACGCATAACGCATAACGCATAACGCATAACGCATAACGCATAACGCATAACGCATAACGCATAACGCATAACGCATAACGCATGACGCATAACCCATAACGCATAACACATAACGCAAAACGCATAACGCATAACGTATAATGCATTACGCATAATCCATAACGGATAACGCATAACCCATAACGCATGACGCATAACGCAAAGCCGATAACGCATAACGCATAACGCATAACGCATAACGTATGACGCATAAAGCAAAGCCGATAACGCATAACGCATAACGGATAACGCACAACGCATAACCCATAACGCATTAACCATAACGCATAATACATAACGCATAATCCATAACGGATAACGCATAACCCATAACGCATAACGCAAAGCCGATAACGCATAACGCATAACACATAGCGCATATCGCATAACGCATAACGCATAACCCATAACGGATAACGCATAACGCATAATGCATTACGCAAAATCCATAACGGATAACGCATAACCCGTACCGCATGACGCATAACGCAAAGCCGATAACGCATAACGCATAACGCATAACGCATAACGCATAACGCATAACGCATAACGTATGACGCATAACGCAAAGCCGATAACGCATAACGCATAACGCATAACGCATAACGGATAACGGATAACGGATAACGCTCAACGCATAACCCATAACGCATAATACATAACGCATAATCCATAACGGATAACGCATAACCCATAACGCATAACGCAAAGCCGATAACGCATTACGCATAACCCATAAAGCATAACGCATAACGCATAACGCATAACGCATAATGCATAACGCATAACGCATAACGCATAACGCATAACGCATAACGCATAACGCATAACGCATAACGCATAACGCATAACGCATAACGCATAACGCATAACGCATAACGCATAACGCATAACGCATAACGCATAACGCATAACGCATAACGCATAACGCATAACGCATAACGCATAACGCATAACGCATAACGCATAACGCATAACGCATAACGCATAACGCATAACGCATAACGCATGACGCATAACCCATAACGCATAACGCATAACGCATAACGCAAAACGCATAATGCATAACGCATAATCCATAACAGATAACGCATAACCCATAACGCATAACGCAAAGCCGATAACGCATAACGCATAACGCATAACACATAGCGCATATCGCATAACGCATAACGCATAACCCATAACGGATAACGCTCAACGCATAACCCATAACGCATAATACATAACGCATAATCCATAACGGATAACGCATAACCCATAACGCATAACGCAAAGCCGATAACGCATTACGCATAACCCATAAAGCATAACGCATAACGCATAACGCATAACGCATAACGCAAAACGCAAAACGCATAACGCATATCGCATAACGCATAACGCATAACGCATAACGCATAACGCACAACGCATAACGCATAACGCATAACGCATAACGCATAACGCAGAACGCATAACGCATAACGCATAACGCATAACGCATAACGCATAACGCATAACGCATAACGCATAACGCATAACGCATAACGCATAACGCATAACGCATAACGCATAACGCATAACGCATAACGCATAACGCATAACGCATAACGCATAACGCATAACGCATAACGCATAACGCATAACGCATAACGCATAACGCATAACGCATAACGCATAACGCATAACGCATAACGCATAACCCATAACCCATAACGCATAACACATAACGCGAAACGCATAACGCATAACTTATAATGCATTACGCATAATCCATAACGGATAACGCATAACCCATAACGCATGACGCATAACGCAAAGCCGATAACGCATAACGCATAACGTATGACGCATAACGCAAAGCCGATAGCGCATAACGCATAACGCATAAAGCGTAACGCATAACGGGTAATGCACAACGCATAACTCATAACGCATTAACCATAACGCATAATACATAACGCATAATCCATAACGGATAACGCATAACGCAAAGCCGATAACGCATAACGCATAACGCATATCGCATAACGCATAACGCATAACGGATAACGGATAACGCACAACGCATAACCCATAACGCATTAACCATAACGCTTAATACATAACGCATAATCCATAACGGATAACGCATAACCCATAACGCATAACGCAAAGCCGATAACGCATAACGCATTACGCATAACCCATAAAGCATAACGCATAACGCATAACGCAAAACGCATAACGCATATCGCATAACGCATAACGCATAACGGATAACGGATAACGCACAACGCATAACCCATAACTCATTAACCATAACGCATAATACATAACGCATAATCCATAACGGATAACGCATAACCCATAACGCATAACGCAAAGCCGATAACGCATAACGCATTACGCACAACCCATAAAGCATAACGCATAACGCATAACGCAAAACGCATAACGCATATCGCATAACGCATAACGCATAACGGATAACGGATAACGCACAACGCATAACCCATAACGCATTAACCATAACGCTTAATACATAACGCATAATCCATAACGGATAACGCATAACCCATAACGCATAACGCAAAGCCGATAACGCATAACGCATTACGCACAACCCATAAAGCATAACGCATAACGCATAACGCAAAACGCATAACGCATATCGCATAACGCATAACGCATAACGCATAACGGATAACGGATAACGCACAACGCATAACCCATAACTCATTAACCATAACGCATAATACATAACGCATAATCCATAACGGATAACGCATAACCCATAACGCATAACGCAAAGCCGATAACGCATAACGCATTACGCACAACCCATAAAGCATAACGCATAACGCAAAACGCATAACGCATAACGCATAACGCATAACGCATAACGCATAACGCATAACGCATAACGCATAACGCATAACGCATAACGCATAACGCATAACGCATAACGCATAACGCATAACGCATAACGCATAACGCATAACGCATAACGCATAACGCATAACGCATAACGCATAACGCATAACGCATAACGCATAACGCATAACGCATAACGCATAACGCATAACGCATAACGCATAACGCATAACGCATAACGCATAACGCATAACGCATAACGCATAACGCATAACGCATAACGCATAACGCATAACGCATAACGCATAACGCATAACGCATAACGCATAACGCATAACGCATAACGCATAACGCATAACGCATAACGCATAACGCATAACGCATAACGCATAACGCATAACGCATAACGCATAACGCATAACGCATAACGCATAACGCATAACGCATAACGCATAACGCATAACGCATAACGCATAACGCATAACGCATAACGCATAACGCATAACGCATAACGCATAACGCATAACGCATAACGCATAACGCATAACGCATAACGCATAACGCATAACGCATAACGCATAACGCATAACGCATAACGCATAACGCATAACGCATAACGCATAACGCATAACGCATAACGCATAACGCATAACGCATAACGCATAACGCATAACGCATAACGCATAACGCATAACGCATAACGCATATCGCATAACGCATAACGCATAACGCATAACGCATAACGCATAACGCATAACGCATAACGCATAACGCATAACGCATAACGCATAACGCATAACGCATAACGCATAACGCATAACGCATAACGCATAACGCATAACGCAGAACGCATAACGCATAACGCATAACGCATAACGCATAACGCATAACGCATAACGCATAACGCATAACGCATAACGCATAACGCATAACGCATAACGCATAACGCATAACGCATAACGCATAACGCATAACGCATAACGCATAACGCATAACGCATAACGCATAACGCATAACGCATAACGCATAACGCATAACGCATAACGCATAACGCATAACGCATAACGCATAACGCATAACGCATAACGCATAACGCATAACGCATAACGCATAACGCATAACGCATAACGCATAACGCATAATACATAATCCATAACGGATAACCCATAACGCATAACGCAAAGCCGGTAACGCATAACGCATTACGCATAACCCATTAAGCATAACGTATAACGCATAACGCAAAACGCATAACGCATATCGCATAACGCATAACGCATAACGGATAACGGATAACGGATAACGCACAACGCATAACCCATAACGCATTAACCATAACGCATAATACATAACGCATAATCCATAACGGATAACGCATAACCCATAACGCATAACGCAAAGCCGATAACGCGTAACGCATTACGCACAACCCATAAAGCATAACGCATAACGCAAAACGCATATCGCATAACGCATAACGCATAACGCATAACGCAAAACGCATAACGCATAACGCATAACGCATAACGCATAACGCATAACGCATAACGCATAACGCATAACGCATAACGCATAACGCATAACGCATAACGCATAACGCATAACGCATAACGCATAACGCATAACGCATAACGCATGACGCATAACCCATAACGCATAACACATAACGCAAAACGCATAACGCATAACGTATAATGCATTACGCATAATCCATAACGGATAACGCATAACCCATAACGCATGACGCATAACGCAAAGCCGATAACGCATAACGCATAACGCATAACGCATAACGTATGACGCATAAAGCAAAGCCGATAACGCATAACGCATAACGGATAACGCACAACGCATAACCCATAACGCATTAACCATAACGCATAATACATAACGCATAATCCATAACGGATAACGCATAACCCATAACGCATAACGCAAAGCCGATAACGCATAACGCATAACACATAGCGCATATCGCATAACGCATAACGCATAACCCATAACGGATAACGCATAACGCATAATGCATTACGCAAAATCCATAACGGATAACGCATAACCCGTACCGCATGACGCATAACGCAAAGCCGATAACGCATAACGCATAACGCATAACGCATAACGCATAACGCATAACGCATAACGCATAACGTATGACGCATAACGCAAAGCCGATAACGCATAACGCATAACGCATAACGCATAACGGATAACGGATAACGGATAACGCTCAACGCATAACCCATAACGCATAATACATAACGCATAATCCATAACGGATAACGCATAACCCATAACGCATAACGCAAAGCCGATAACGCATTACGCATAACCCATAAAGCATAACGCATAACGCATAACGCATAACGCATAATGCATAACGCATAACGCATAACGCATAACGCATAACGCATAACGCATAACGCATAACGCATAACGCATAACGCATAACGCATAACGCATAACGCATAACGCATAACGCATAACGCATAACGCATAACGCATAACGCATAACGCATAACGCATAACGCATAACGCATAACGCATAACGCATAACGCATAACGCATAACGCATAACGCATAACGCATAACGCATAACGCATAACGCATAACGCATAACGCATAACGCATAACGCATAACGCATAACGCATAACGCATAACGCATAACGCATAACGCATAACCCATAACCCATAACGCATAACACATAACGCGAAACGCATAACGCATAACTTATAATGCATTACGCATAATCCATAACGGATAACGCATAACCCATAACGCATGACGCATAACGCAAAGCCGATAACGCATAACGCATAACGTATGACGCATAACGCAAAGCCGATAGCGCATAACGCATAACGCATAAAGCGTAACGCATAACGGGTAATGCACAACGCATAACTCATAACGCATTAACCATAACGCATAATACATAACGCATAATCCATAACGGATAACGCATAACGCAAAGCCGATAACGCATAACGCATAACGCATATCGCATAACGCATAACGCATAACGGATAACGGATAACGCACAACGCATAACCCATAACGCATTAACCATAACGCTTAATACATAACGCATAATCCATAACGGATAACGCATAACCCATAACGCATAACGCAAAGCCGATAACGCATAACGCATTACGCATAACCCATAAAGCATAACGCATAACGCATAACGCAAAACGCATAACGCATATCGCATAACGCATAACGCATAACGGATAACGGATAACGCACAACGCATAACCCATAACGCATTAACCATAACGCTTAATACATAACGCATAATCCATAACGGATAACGCATAACCCATAACGCATAACGCAAAGCCGATAACGCATAACGCATTACGCACAACCCATAAAGCATAACGCATAACGCATAACGCAGAACGCATAACGCATAACGCATAACGCATAACGCATAACGCATAACGCATAACGCATAACGCATAACGCATAACGCATAACGCATAACGCATAACGCATAACGCATAACGCATAACGCATAACGCATAACGCATAAAGCGTAACGCATAACGGGTAATGCACAACGCATAACTCATAACGCATTAACCATAACGCATAATACATAACGCATAATCCATAACGGATAACGCATAACGCAAAGCCGATAACGCATAACGCATTACGCATAACCCATAAAGCATAACGCATAACGCATAACGCAAAACGCATAACGCATATCGCATAACGCATAACGCATAACGCATAACGCATAACGCATAACGCATAACGCATAACGCATAACGCATAACGCATAACGCATAACGCATAACGCATAACGCATAACGCATAACGCATAACGCATAACGCATAACGCATAACGCATAACGGATAACGGATAACGCACAACGCA
>NW_027471933.1:0-15896 GCF_051020765.1 Lasioglossum baleicum | reverse complement strand
GGAAAAACGTCGGACATTTTTCTTTACCGTCTAACGAGGCCTAGGATGAAAGGAGAGAACAAAGTAGATCGAGCAGAGACCGGCGCGGAACATTTACGTGGGTAAATTGTTTAGCGATTTGCATAACCTGCTTTACGAATATACAGGTGGAACGTTGGAACTAATATTCAATTAATTTTCTATGCTTCGTTATATTCGAATGGCCTCGGCGATCTCCGTCAGTTTATAACGTAGTTTCTGTGACCTCCTGTGGCCTCTCGTGACCTTCGAATTACCTTGATTTACCATGTCGCGAATGAACCGGAAATTTTACCGATTATCGGGGACAAAAATCCCGTTACAATATCCGCTGGACGCGAAGAATAGAAAAAAAACGCGACGATAATTCACTCGCGAATTGATAGGAAAGATATCGAAATAAAATGAGACTGAATACAAGAATGTACCCGCGGTTATATCTCGATTTAATTTCAACCTATCGGTTTCAGATTCTACGGGCGACCGTCTATTGGAAAAATAATTACCCGGGAGAATCACGCAAGAGAACGAATGTTTGATAAAAAGCAAACAACATCGAGATATGATATTAACGACGCAACTCGTCGCGTTATCGAAATCAACCCCCGTACCGACGAATTTATTTCAAACACCGTCTACCACCCCTGACAGAGAAATTTTGCGGCCAAACGCAATGATACGAAATCGTCTGAAATTACTATAACTTTTTGAACGTGAAACGCTGAAATACGAAAAGAGGGCAATTCGAACTTTTGTCTATTACAGAAAATAGCAAGGGAATAAGCATCGTTTGACAGAGAAATTTTTGCCAAGAGTAATATTTCGCAGCAGGAAATGCCGTAACGATTTAATGCGAAACGCGTTTCACGTGCCAGTGATCGCTAATTAGGAAAACGAAAGCACGAGGCTACGGCGTAATCGTCATTTTCGCTTCCGAATAAAAACCTACGAAGATAATCCCGTGTGCGAACGTGTAAATCCTGCGAAAAAATGTACTTCAAAACCTACCCTACACGAATCTCCTCGAATTACGATAATCTCGATATTTTCTTTCTTATTAAATTTCACTGGATGAAAATATAATTCGACCTAAACCGTGTCTCGCAATCGCGAGGATTATCAGACATCCTGCCATTTATGACAAAATAACTCTTTATTACATCTCTAATAACTGAACCAGTTATTATCGGAAATTATCGGCGTGTATGTGTTAAATAGCCCTTCATTCACGTTCACCCCGTTCAATACGATTTAATTACGAGAAATTGTGCACTGTAAAATTGTTTAATCTTAATCAACCGCTATATACCTATTATACCTTATTCGCAATAAAATGACACAAATTTTTACAATCGATATACGATATGTTTAAATAATTTGACTCTAATGCAACTGCAATTCTTTTCGATACAGTATATATAATAAAGATAAACTTACGAGGAGTCAGTCTCGTTATTAAAGTTTAAGGTTTAAGCTAATAATAAGAAAGGGGATGAAAACCGAGGAAACGCGTGGAAACAAATAAAATAGGAGGAATAAACAAGAGGATAAACAACCGCTATATGCCTCTTTTATTGACAATAAAATTACACGAATTTTTAAAATCGATAGAAAATACGTTTAGATAATTTGACTCTGATGCAATTGCAATTCCTCTCTATACGGTATATATAATAAAGATAAACTTACGAGGAGTCAGTGTCGTTATTAAAGTCTAAAGGGCTAATAACAAGAAAGAGGATGAAAACCGAGGAAACACGTGGAAACAAATAAAATAGGAATAAACAAGAGGAGACTTGGCGAAAGGTGGAATAAAAGTGGCAGATGTTGGTGAACGAGGACCGAGATGGCAGGTTATCTGTGCGGGTGCCCGCGGTTATGGCACTTGCGTTCTTCCCTTATGTTTCATGGCTTCTGCCCTTATCGCAGCCGTTCTAATAATTCATCTTCCGGCGGAAATTCAAATGCAACTCTGCTATCGACTTCCACGACACGGCGCAATAATGGCCAGCCGTGCTTTCCATTTCTGGTCCCGCTAACTCGCGCGTGCCTCTCGAATCGCGTGACGGGCCGATAGCTCGTTTAAAGACTCCGCTTCGCCTCTTATCGACCGAGCTATCGTTCCCGGCTATAAACAGAGGAGGGAAAGGAGAAGAAGGGGAAAAAGGAAGAGAAAAAACGGGAAAAAGGAAACGAAATTCTAATTCCCGACTCCTAGCCGGAGACCACGCCCGTTCCCGTGAACGAAAGGTAAATACACCGTGCCCGTATCGGGGGTTCAATTAGAGCCATAATTGCGTATTTTGACCTCTTCCTCTCGGACGTCGGATAAGAAAATTAAACCGGCCATCGCGATGAAGGAAACTACCAGCGGGGAAGAAATAATTTTCAAATGAAGAAATTGATCCGACAGGATCGTCTACCGTTGGATTTTTTTGCCTCAACGAGTATCGTTCCGTAATGTTAAACCTGCAATGGTCAAATGATACGGGAAAGAAGCAAATGCTTGAAAAAGTGGAAGAATGGAAGACACTGAGAGAGATCGGTGATTAAGTGATAACGTCGAATGCGGAATTTTTAATGAAAGTTCGGGAAACGGTATAGGCCATGCTAGGATTAGCGCTAATCTATTGGCCTCCGTGCTTTTGATCGAGGACCCCAATGTTATATTATTATAGTGTTGCTAAAAATAAAACTCTACAGGTCAACGATGCGAGGACGATCGAAGTGTGAGGACCTATCCCCTACGTCTTCTTTGTTTGTCATCGCGTGTCATTTGTTTTCTTCGCATATTGCAGACGTTTTCTGATCGGTGGCTAGAAAAATTTTTACTGAAAGCGTTCAGAACGAGTATCGTTCCTTAATGCTAAACTCACCATGGTCAAATGACACGAGAAAGAAGCAGATGCTTCGAAAAGTGGAAGAACGAAAGACACTGAGAAAGATTGGTGATTAAGTGATAACATCGAACGTGGAATTCTTAATGAAAGTGTGGGAAACGTTGATTAGGCTATGCAATAGGATATTAGGCTTTTTAGGATTAGCGTTAATTTTTTGGCCTCCGTGCTTTTGATCCCGAGGATTCCGATGTTATATCGTTATAGTATTATTAAAAATAAAACACACAGTGGAGACGTTTTCTGATCTGCAACTCCTGTACAATAAATATCGTATTCGTCCATCGATTACGTTTTATTTCGCTACAACCTCTGAACGTATATAAAAGGAATCTTTTGTCGAAACAATTAATCCAGAAGCTACCATTAATTGTTTCAAAAGGAGTAGCATTGGGAACAAGTATCGATCCTTGGACCCCGATGGTATATATCGATAAAAGAAGAAGACTTCTGTTAGAAAAATTGATCTAGAATTAAAAACTAATTACCGAGAAGCCCTGTACAATCCTCGCGAATGTCACGGTGACCACCGACGATCGATCGTGAGATTTATCTCCAGCGATTTTCACTTTCCACTTTTCCGTGTGCCAGACCAGTCGATCAAAAGGCTAACCTTCGCCGTCGGGTTTGCGCCTTCTTGTTCGTGGCACGCATTTAAATTGCCTTCCTGTTCTTATTCCAGACGCGAGTAGCTGCACCACGGCTTTTCGTGGCACTCGTGTTTCGAAGATTGCGTGATAAGACGTAGAAAGGTGTTAAATGGAAACGTTGGTGAAGAATGGTTACGTGCAGCAAGAAGCGCGAGGATTACTACTCGATATTTAGCCGTTCGAGTAACGCGGAGGTCATTGAAAAAAAAAAATCTTATCGATACGATCGTGCTTTATTTCTTTTTTCTCCAACTTTTCTTTTCCGATTTTTCCCCGATTTCGCGAGGAAAAATGTCAAACGACTGCGTTTGCGTTCACCTTGGGCGTTAGCAAGATGGCGAGAAACGACAGAACGCGAGCGAGCTATCAATTACACGTCGCGATTCTGCGCTGAGGTATTTTTTTACGAGGGAATAAAAACGCGAGCAGCGAATAAATATCGCGAGAAGAATAAAACATCGGGAACAATGGCAAATCGCGATTGTACGCGTTTCGGTACACGCCGGGAACTGCCGGCGCGATTGAGCCGCGACCGCTTCAAGTATTAATAAGACCGCCGCTGCAGAGTTCGAACGCGCCATCGACATCGAGATTCGTTACTGTGACATTTTTTGATGTTGCAGAGGTATAAAGAAATGGAAGATCGCGATTTATTCGCTTCGAGTGTCGGTAAGACCAAGACGGTGCTGTAACAGATTTGGTTACGCACGATGATTCGATGTTTGAACATTTTTCGATATAAAAATGAAACAACAGGAATAAAGAATAGATATAAACAATAGAAAACCGTGATTTTCTAATTTTGGTTTCTATTTTTTAGTTTGAATTAAAGTGATTCCGCCGTGATTTTCTCGATTCGAGTATAGGTAACCCCGAGATGAGATTGCTATCGATCACACGTTATGATTCTATATCGCGATAAATTTGTTATCTTAAAACGCACTGACCGGTGTAATGAATAATTATAAAAATACAGGGAATGGCGATTTATTCTGTTGAAGTATCAGTAGGACCAAGATGTCGCTGCGAATCTCGCTCTCGAATCTCGAATCTCGAATCTCGACGTGCTATCGATCCCACGTCGCGATCCGACGCTGTGACATTTTTTGACAGAGAGATAAAAATGAGTAATGACAAAACATCGCGGAACGGGATGAAATATCGGGAACAATGGGAAATCGCGTATACCTGGATTTGCGCGGAAAAACGCGAATCGGCGCAATCGAGTTTCGCTTCTTCTTAAACATCGCCATAAGACACAGAACTCGCGATAAACCGCAAACGCAGCGTCATTTGCAACGTGATCCTCGAGTATAAAATTTCCCACGTAAAATCCGAATAACCCGGTCACATCGCGACACGTTCAAACGGTTAATCCTCTATAACCGAAATCGTACCAAACGAGAGAAAAAATATAATATCTCTATTTATAATCGATCGCGTTCTCTCGATTAATCAGAGACGCAAACTCTAAAAAAACTAAATCGCTCTGAAACACGACATGGCGAAGATAATCTCGTAAAACAAAAACGAAAATATTCTAATCCACGAACCACGAGCACGATTTCAAAGTGTCCCGACTGTACATGGAATCAAGACACGAATCGGGAAATATTTCCGTCCGCGCGAGAAGTTCGACGTTTAAATTGCTTTTCTGGGCTCGCAGGCGGCGGGGAAAAAACGTCCAATTGGCATTTTCGGGCCAGTTTACCGTGAGAAATTGCTCACTGGTCGGAGAATCGCGATACGTTACAGGTAAACCAAGGTACACAGAGGTCCGCGAACCGCGAAACGACGAGTCCGAATTGGCGAAAAATCGCGGCACGGTCGATCGGTGTTCCTCACGCTCGGATCGATCGACGCCGCGCGTCCCGTTCGCCGGCCTCCGATCGGTAATCGATATTTACCCGCGACGGATTTTTTAATAAAAAAAATTGTCAGCGCGGCGAGAGGCGGCAGGGCGAAAATCGAAAAACGAACGATTAATCGAACGGGGCTCGCTGCGAAAAGTTAATTAATTGCATTTCGGCCTCATGAATGGGGCGGTAACGATCAATCGAACGGGATTTCGCGCAGCTCGGGCGCGCCCTCGAAAGAGATACGATTCCTGGCAAATATTTTCACGGCGGGTATTTCGGCCGAGCGGCCCGCCGGCGAAAATTGATTTACAGGTCAAAGATAATAGCCACGCGTGGACACGACAGCCGGGCTAAATCTTGATATCGCCGAATTTGTTTTTTAATTTCCCGCCCGGAAACGCGGATTTCCCCGCCGTAGGGATTGCCGAGTTTACGCCGAGCTCGCTTCGGCCCTCTCCCTTTCTCTTTCACCGCGGATTACTTTTATTTTAATCCCGCGTGTCGCCGGATCAAAGAATTAACGGGAAACCCGGGGATAATAATGCAGGATTTGTTATCGTGTAAGCTACTAAAAAACACGTTCTTAATAACAATAGTGGTTTTATCAGAGCGACTTTTCCATGACTTCCTCGCAACGATTCAATTACTGGATCCGCTCGTATCTCAACGTGCTTCATTTTACCCATGCTCTCCTCTTCGGTCATGCATTTTGTCACGTATCCTCGCTCGGTGGGTCACGTACCTTAAACATTCGATCATAAACATCCACTTGATACTCTCGAGTCACTCTCATCCTTCGGCACGCGCTTGAGATATTAGCTGAACGCCTGAGCCAAATCCGAGGCTGCTGTTTGTTATTGCTCGTTTTCGGGGAACGGCCCAGGCATTATCTACACTCATCGTTCATTCATACCATCACCTCCTAGAATAAGGCTACATTCGAAGATCCCTTTGAAAAGCAAAATGGAGGGACGACGGTGGAGTACGCGTGACTGCTGTGATATCGAATCAAGTTATCACTAAACGAGTGTTTTATTTTATTACTTTATCGATCGATCCAGCGATTTTTATGGTTCCCTCTTCCAGAGGTGTACTCTTGGGAAAAATATCGTCTCCGGAGGGAAGTTCGACGGGGGAGTGCGATTTGGGGATGAATTTTGCGGCGCCCCGCTTGGGCCGATCCGCGAATTTTGAGGTGCCGCGGCGTGAAATTTGCGGTTCCACGGAGAACTTGCGGAATTCCCCAGTTTTGACACCAACGACGCACACCACCGCGGCAGCGTCTAGCTACGGGGCCACTTCGATTTTGTAATTAATCTCCCCCACCAGCGGGAAACTTCAATTTTACGGGGACAAACTTGCCGCCCCTGCGGCTTCGACTTGCACGATTCAATTTGCGAGTCGCATCCTGTCTTGATAAATTGCGAATTCTGTTACCCTCGTCCCGGAGCTATTTGTAAATTCCGGGGAAATTTTGTAATCGAATACAATCCGCTCGGGCAACTTCCGAGACGATCGCGATTTCGCAATTTTCCCATTTCGCAACGGCCGAGGAATGCCCGCGAGGCGAATAGCGATTCGCTTTGAGGTTTTTATCGCGTATTTAGCAAAGAGAGGGAAGAAGCATCGTTCGTTCGGACGCATTTTCGCGATCGCGATTTTGCAATTTCCCGAGCGTTTCTGCGAGACGAAAAGCTAGCGCGAGACGAACGCGAATCGTTCGGCAAATTCCTTGCCGCAGCGATCCCGCAATTTTGTTATTTCGCGATTTCGCGAGTCGGCGATATTTTAAGGACTTTTACGCGACGAAAGAACCGTTCGAGATTTTCATCGAATACCCGGCAGTTAGAGACGAATGCAAATTGCACGGAAAATTCCCCGCCGTCGCAATTTCGCGAATTCGCGATTATTCCAGAAATTTTTCCGCGACGAGCTTATTCCGCATTCTCACTGCGAATTTGGCAACGGGGGGATAGATACAAAGTTGCTCGGGATTTCGCAATTTTGCAACTGTTCCGCGCAACAAGCTCATTTACGATTCTTACTCGGAATTCGACAGCAGGAGACGAGCGCAATCTACTCGGCAAGTTTCTCGCCGGGAAGAGACCCGTTTCCCGATTCGCAATTCTCCGATATCCTTTTTTCCAAACTTCTAAGTCTCACGTTACGAATTCGCCAGCGATAGGCCAACCGCGATCCCTGTTCGCGATTTTATCGCACGGCAGACCGGCCGGCAGAGTAATTTTGCACTTGCCGACCGCAGTTTTGCAATTCAACTCTGTAATTCGACCGGCTTAATTTCGGCCGAGTTTCCAACGCCTGAGCATTTCGCCCTGAATCCCGATTCGCCGACTGAGCAGCCTTTTAATCCGAGATCGGTACGCGACGACCGATATTTTTTAATTAAACTCGAAACTTCGGGGATCTGTTATTAGGTTAATTGGTCGGTAGTCGGAGACTAATTAAACCGGGAATCCGACGCGGTGCCGGGAGTTACACCTGGAAGACACGTATGCCCGAGGAGCGGTCGTTCCCGAGGCGCTAAATCCGGCTGTTACCCGATCGTGAATGGCAATATGGCCGATTTAATTCCGGCAGCCGACCGTCAACGTCCGCCCGCGGAAACAATCGAGTTAACTTGGCTCGGATCGTGTTAATATTCGGTTCGACATTCGTGGAAATACCTTGCCGCGTAATCGGCCTGCCGACGATAATAATCGCGCACCTTATTGTCTTCATTATGCCGCGTATGCCGTTAATAGGCAAGGTTATTCTAATCTGCTCGGGCGTTTAAATTCGCGATGCGACCGCGACTCGAACGAGATAACGAGACTCCGTCGGAGGGAACGAAATTAAATAAATCGAATGAGAGGACAAAACCTTGGAGAATGACACTCGCAGATTTAGTTTTTCGGTAGAGTGGAGTAGCGGCTCGAACGCGATAATATTTTTCCCGGCGAAATAAACGAGTCGTTTTAATATTTCATTAATTCCGACGTAATTATCGCCCCTCGTTTGCCAGCCGAGTTATGACATTGCTAGAAATTAATGCCAGTCGCCTTTCCAGTGCAGCGAGTTAAACATGTAGGCGTTATAAATATATAATAAAATGCCGTAATTTTCTTCGAATAAACATTTTCCCAGGTGTGATAATACAAAGTTATATAATAAGTATATTATATAGTAAGAACGCGAATATTTTAAGTAAAACCGGTAATTATTTAAATTAGAGGGTACTTCAATTTTGGTAATAGTGAAATATATTGTCGGGACTATTACCGCAAATCAGGCCAATTGTAAGTCCAAAATGCTATCATTAGAAACGTTTGTAATTACGTATATAATTATTATCGAACATGTGTTATCATGGTTATTATAGTTATCACAAAGCACGTGCTACAACAAGCTACAATAGAGAACGTGTGTTTCCGTTTGAAGGAATCATCGACGACCTTGGAAGAATTTTTTTTCTCCGTAACTGAACGCATCTCTTCAAAGAGCGGAACTCGGTTGCCAAAACGAAAAAGAACGGGAATATTCGGGTGTTCCGGTTCTCCAATAGTAACAATGCCGGTATCTTCAAAAGTTTGAAAAACGTAAAGAAAAATAGAAATCTACGAAATACACGTAACGCGAAGTAATGTAAATATTTCCCGGTACTCCAGTAATAACAATGCTGTGGTATCTTGAAAAAATTTCGCAAAAGTCGCGAAGGAAAATAGAAATCCGCAAAATACACGTAATACGTAGTAATACAAATATGGAAAATAAAATTCGTTAGATCATAAAAGAGGACAGGAATAAAACCAGAAGATATTCCCGATTCCCGGTATGTTTTAAAAATTCTATAAAACTCGAGAGGAAAGAAAACTAATAATCTACGAAACGCGTCCAATTTGCGGTAATACAAATATAAACGACAAATTTTTCTTAGATCGTGGAAGAAAATAAAAAATAAAAACAGAAGATATTCAGATATTCTTCGCTCCTACACCATTTTCCGATTCTCTAATATAAATAACGATTCTCTAATAATAATAGCAATGTCCTTATCTTTGGAAAATTTATTAAAAGCCGTAAAGAAAAATAAAAATCTATGAAATGCGTTCAATTTTCGGTAATAGAAATATAAACGACAAATTTTTCTTAGATCGTGGAAGAAAATAAAAAATAAAAACAGAAGATATTCAGATATTCTTCCTTACTTCACCATTTACCGATTCTCTAATATAATAACAACAATTCCCTAATAATAATAGCAATGCCGTTATCTTCGGGAAATTTGCTAGAAACCGCGAAAAAAACTAAAAATCCACGAAACGCGGTTGTTACGTAGTACCGGAAATGCGAGAAAGAAAGGTTGTTAGATCGGCAGAAGAGGCTGAGGAATAAAAACGGAAAATATTCTCGGTTGCTTCTTCGTTTGACCGTCATTATCGCGGCTTGCGTTCAGTCTCGAGTCACAATGACGGAAGAAAAGACGCCTCGACCCGCGCCGCGACGTTACCGCGGCGCGAAAATCGCTGCATAATAGAATCATCGTTAAAACGCGCACGCTGCTCGCTCGCTGCCAATGGAATACCATCGGACATCGCGCGAACAACGGGAATAAACCACCAGAACGCGAAATCCCCGTGATCGGAAAATTCGCGGGAAAATACGCGAAATGGAACAGCGATACGCGACAACACGCGTGTCGATAATCAAGCAGATTCGCGCGCGAGAGAGAGGGATTTAAGAAAACGGGCGGACGCTTTCGGATGGAGCTGAAAAGTTTACGAATCGCGAGACGATGGCCATGCATTTTTTAAACGGGACAAATGTACCGGAAAATAGGATACTGCTTCCGGCGTGCATCTTAGATCCCGTGCATTAAAGCTCAGATGTATCCGATGTTCGGGCAATTTTTACTCGAACAATGAACTTCAGAAATTTGATCGCAGCTCGAGGGAAATTAATTTGCACTCTAAGACACAGCTATGCGAAATTTCGATCGATTTACTCGCGTAATTGACCAGGAATTTGCGACGAGGTTTCATATCGTATGACGCGGAGTAATCGAAAAGTCGCTGGCTTATTTTCAATCTAAAATAATTATAAATTCTACTAAAGAAACCGCGTAATTTTTCTGAAATTAAGCGTAATAATACTAAAGTAAATCGAGTAGCATAATACCAATATAAATAAGATCTGCCGGATCGCCGTGTATACACTTTCGTTTGTGTTAATAACCGATCGCATACCTGATTTTATTCCCTCGGAATTGCTTTTAATTAATTTAAACATAGCTGTAAATAACGTTGAAACAATGCCAATAATTTAGACGCCTCGGTATCTCTCTTGTGCGAGTTATTTATTCAGAAATTTCCGTTTCATTAGCGTTTCATTATCGCGAAGAATTCGGCCGACTCGCCTACTCGCCGGGACAGAAAGCGAAGCGATAGTGATACCGAAGAAACTCGGCCTGAGTAATATCCGCCGCTTTTAAACCGATATCTCGTTAATGGGATTAAGGGAAGTTGGCAAACTAGCACGTAACGCGTTCCAGGTGTAAGATCATAATTATTATTAATAATAACGCGCACGGTGACGCGTAACTTCGCCGGGCGAAAGCGCGGGCAAGTTTAACAAGTTCTCGCCCGGTTATTATATCTGGCCTAAGTTTTTCGCGCGACCAGTAAACCGATTAAAAACTTTCCCCCTCGATTACCCGGCGCCGTGCTTCTTCCCGATATCCACCGGGTTTGTTTACCAGGTAATTGGGACGTGGCCGAGGATCGATTGGCCACGGGACCGGCCGCACCCCCGGTCCACGGTTTAATGGGTCCTAGGTGAAAAATGTAAAATTGAAAACGACGGCGTATAAAATATGGAATACGGATTAACATGGTATGGAAGTGCAGGAAGACAGAACGTGAAATATAGAACGGCGCGGAATTGCAAATGAAGAGTTATGAATTCTGTAATGCGCGTCACTGCGAGGTAAATAAATAAATAAATAAATAAATGAAAAAGGAAAGGAGTAGCACGGCGAGGAAAAAAATGGAAAAAAATAGAAACGGAAGAGACGGGAGAAAGACACGTAACGCGGGGGTGCGCGGGGGTCGAGGAGGGTACCTCGAGCATCGATATCTCTTAAACAAACGGAATTACGCAAGCGAGATACTAACAAGCAGGCATAGCTGCATTCTGTTGCGCCTCGATATTATAACGGTTGCGTAATCACGATATCCAGAAGGCCGGAAACGCAGGAGAGCCTCATTAGACATCGGCAAAGCGAAAGAAACGGCTCCTCTTCCGGTTAACTGCGTTATAACCTGCGCAACAGATGACTATTTTCCGTGGAAAAAAAAAGAAAAATATGAAAATTCGTGCCTCCAACAGTCGAGAAGCGATAGTCCGATAGGCGACGATGATATCGGCTCGTGTTTCGTGGAAACGAAATAAGGGGACGCGGTATCGAACGTCTCGCGCGGTGGGGGTAGGAAAAAAAATAAAGCAAAAGGAGGGGGAAATCGGGGGAAGAAAAAAGTGCAGCGGGACAAGCGACGAGCCTGTTATCTGTATCAATTATTCGCACCGCTGCACGCTTGCCAAAACAGGTAAATTACAAGCATTAAAGTCCGCGCGAGGACCGGAGGCAATTTAGCCCCGTGAAAAATCCTCGTTATCAATAATCCATGAAAATGGCGGCGAGAGAACATACGACCGGCTGAAACAATAAACCCGAAATAGGGGCGGAAGGGAGAGATATATTAGGTATATTATACGTGCCATGGGAGTGATAGAATTTATGTGGAGCTCGGTGAAGAGCGGTTGGGTCACGGCGATAGATGTACGAATGAAGAGTGCTCGCACTCGAGTGCCGGGGGTGTGAAAGAAGAGCGTTTCGACCCGAGTGCTCGAGATCAACGCGAGAATCCGTTCTGCTTCCTGCTCCACGTGTCTCAATGTCTTTTCGGTATCCCTGCCGAGTTTTTCCCGTTTTTTTACCTTCGGAAACACGAGCCCGCGAGGATATTTCAACGAGAAAAACGCGTGCATCGGTTTCGTTTACTGGGCAAAAAAATGTCGTTTCCTTTTTTGCAAACGCGAACTCCAACGTTCGGTTATTCAAGAGACTTTGTGCGTGTAATTCGATTCCTGTTATTGATAGCATGGAGTGTATTAAATATACGTTGGATTTATCAAATAAGAAATTAATCAACGCGATGTCATAACGTTTGTTTGCAGAAAAGGGTAATATTTAGGAGGATGTTTACACGCGTATCGCAGGGATATCGGGATATTAATTTATCGATGTATCGTGTTATCTTAAATATACGTTAAGTGAATTAAATAAGCACACACGATACTACCTGCGAAATAATTGCAATAATTGGGAGAATATTCGCGTGGGTATTTCGTCGTTCTTCCGATGTCAAATTAAGTATTATGTACGTTCATAATAACGCATTGTATTATTGATATACCTTAATGTATTATACTACGTATCAGCAGTAATTAATCGATCTTTTAAATTTATTAACCGATTAATCGATCGCTGGGATACTATTATAGTTATAAAAGATGGTAATTATTAAGAGATGGTAATTATTTGCGTGCGTAATTCGGCATTCCCACGGTATCGTGATACGACACAAGGATTATAGGACATTGCGATACACTGATGCAGTATTACAGGACATTGTAGCGTACCATAATATGTAATTAACGTATTACAATATATATTAACATGACGTAAAGAGGATAATCGATGAATCTAGGAATTATATACGGGTATTGCAAGATTTTTGGGTGTATTTACAACGAACGTACTGGACGTAAATATTTAAAAAACGAAAGGAAAGAAAATGCGAGTGGAACATTTGGTTGAAAAACTGGAAAATCTAAAGTTGATAGGGACAAATCAAGAAACGAGTTGCTCTTTTCCTTATTTCGCTGCTAATTACGCGTTACTTGGTACCATTCGGACCAGCGATACGTATTCAAAAGTAACACGCTCGAATAACGATAAAATAGCGCGATAAAAATAAACGAGTGCCGGCATGATTGCGTTTCCAGCACATTTTCGGTATCTGTAGAGCGGAAATTCAGAAACCACTCATTGCGCCCGTTTCGGTAGATCTACTGCTAGGAGAAAATAGCGGATCCTACTGCGACATCCCTGCGACACCATAACACGACATTCATCGAGAAACGAGCAATCTCGAGAGGAAAAAAGAGGGTAGCGAGACGCTCGTTCTCGGGACCATAAAATCGCGAGAAATTTCATCCCTTCGCAGCGTCGGCCTCGTTACCAACCGGTCGTTGGGACAGCATAACGCGGGTAAACGACAGGAAAACGGTGCGCGATGAAAAATAATCGCCGGGATCGGGAACATCGCGAGGTCGCGAGGTATCGGACCTTTCATCTTACCGAAACTTCCGCGAAACGTCGAGCAATTATCGCGAGTGAATCGAGGGAACATCGATCGTTCAGCTTTAACGCAACCTCCTCGTCAAAAGGACAGTGAAAAATAAAACGAAAAAAATGAAGAAAATAAAACAGCGATCTGGGAATAATCCAAGAAGAAATCTATCGATCGCGAAATTTCTCAAGAAAAAGAAGAATAACGCTAAACCTATCGCGACAGATCGAATGACAAGTGAAGAAAAATAAAACGAGAAAGGACAAGAAAAATGGTGAAAATAAAACAGTAATCCGGGAATAATCCAAGAAGAAATCTATTGGTCGTGAAATTTCTTAAGAAGAAGAAGAATAACGTTAAACCTATCGCGACAAATCGAATGACAGGTGAAGAAAAAGAATAATAGAGAAAGATCTTAAACAAAAATTGGAAATATCGAAAGATTAATTAAGCGTATATTAACTGAAAAACTTCGCAGTCGAGTGATCCAATCATCGAATGCGGAATTTCGCGTCAGAAGCTCGAAGTTGACCATTTTAGCCGAGATAAGTTAAGCGATGAAAGGTAAAACGAGGTAGGATAGGAGAAAACGAGAAAACGGAAGGAAATCTGCGCGAAATATCGGGGAATAATCGATAGCCACTGGGAGGGAAGGATCGATCGATCACCGGTGGCAAAATTTCCACGGGGAGGAGATGAAACGAGGGAGAAGCGGGAAAAGCACCGTGGAAAAATGGAGCTAATTTCGGGACGCGTGAGAAGCTGGGAAAACAGGGAAACAAGATAGAGGAAAATTCGGATTATCAACGATGATGAAGCGTAATCACGCGCGGGTCCGAGAGGCCAAAGAGGACTGGCCGTTTTTCAGCGGCGTCGAGCCGGTTTTTAATTTAACCGGCCCCTCTCTCTGCGGCGGTAATTCCTGCAGGGCTAATTAATTGCTCGGCCCGGCGGAAAAGTAGCCTTTCCGTAAACGGAACGGCCAAGGGTATGATAATACCAGGGCGATTGTACGCAGAGGAGGATGCGGGCCGGGCCGGGCCGCGCAGGGGGGCCGAGGGGGGCCGGAGGAGGCGGGAAATACGCAGAAGATCAATACTGTCCTAGTGAACGCACAAGACGTAACCACTGCTGCGGTTATTTTCGCGTAATTGCGTTTACGACTCCGATCACGCGTTCGCAACATCCACCGATTCGCATGCCTCTCACCCCTAGCGTGTCCCGGAGATCATCCGAGACGATTTAACCCTTCGCTTCGCTCAACCTCGGCTTTTTGTTTCCCTTCCCACCAGCCACTCCTGAAAACGCATTTTCCTTTCTCTACGATCGATCGTCTAAGCGACTGCTACTACCAACCAGAAGCTTTTCTCCGTTTATATAATACTTTCACGTAAATTTTAATATGGATTATGTTACGTTCGCGAACGAATGGTAATCTTCGTCGAGAATGACGACCATGCTGCAAGGTTTAAACGTCTCCGGACACGAAACGTTTAAACGAAAGCAATGCTCCTGCAGCTAATTTGCCAGGATGATTTGCGGTTCTTTCCTGCCAGCGAAATTGCGAATTTCTTCGTTTACTGGCGGGATTTCTAGATCTTTCGAAATGTCATTCCCGGCATGCCAGGGATTGTAACTACCTAAGTAAAAATTTTATTCCCCAAAGGGATTACAAATACAGTAGGAGATAAATAATAAGATCGTGGCTCTCGGATGTCGTGTGAAATTATATCGTTCCACTGTGTATTATCACCACGGTATATTTAGTTAATACGCTGTTGTAAGTACCTAAGTCGTGGATATTTCGTGTGGAAATGTTAAAAATTTGGTTCCCTCGGATGATTGAATTATATTACAGATCATATAAGAATTGTCGCGTGAAATTATCTCGTTTCAATGTGTATTATCGCCACGGTATATTTCGATAATAAGTCGAAGCTGTTGTAAGTACCTAAGTCGTGGATATTTCGCGTGGAAATGTTAAAAATTTTGTTCCCTCGGATGATTGAATTATATTACAAATCATATAAGAATTGTCGCGTGAAATTATCTCGTTTCAAT
>NW_027471932.1:0-15982 GCF_051020765.1 Lasioglossum baleicum | reverse complement strand
AAAAAAAAGGGGGACACGTTGCAGCGAGACGTTGCACCACGTCCATTGCCTGCAATTAGATCGCCACCGCCCGACGTCCGACCGTCGCCACGGTACATAGATCTCCGATTTTTCGCTCCGACACTCCCGCCATTTTCCCTTATTACCGATACCCGACGTTTTACGATCCGCCCGCCCCGTTTCCTGTTCCACGGGATACCTCCAGCGCCTCCGGTACACCGTTTCCTTACTTTCCATCTTTTACCGTCCCCGACTCTGCCACGAAGCGCCTCGAGGAACCGCCGCGAAGAAGCGCCCCGACGCGACTTTAACCTTTATCCACCGAAGATTTCCTGCATCTTTGAGAAGAGAGAGAGAGAGAGAGAGAGAGAGAGAGGCGTTGGAGTCTTGCGTAAATCGACGAAACGTCGAGCGCGCAGATAAAGATCCAAAGCGGAGTATCGAGGATAAGGGATTCGGAGTGGAGCGGACGGACGGTTCACGGAAAGTTGTTGCACCGGACGGTCGGAATCGGGCGAAGGAGAGGAGGCAGAATGGACGAAGCGAGAACGGAGATAAAGGAGGAATGGAACGAAGGTGGAAGAATGGCAGCGAGTGACAAAGTAACGCGCGGTCGTAGCGAAGAGCCAGCCCGGCGACAATGGGCGGCTGATTTGTGAACTGCCAGCTCGGATATCGTCGTTGCGGACGCGGCCCACGGCTTCATCGAACCTCCATAAATTTCTATGGTTCAACATGGGAGGCTCTCTTTCCGGGTCCGTGGTCCGGCGACCGCAGCTGCGCCGGCCCTGTCCTTCCTCAACATTCCACCTTCCCGACCGCGCCGCCTTTTCGTCCTTTCCTCCCCCCTCCTCGCTTTTTCTCTCTCACTCTCTCTCTCTCTCTCTCTGTCTATTCGATCCCCGATTTCTCCGAGTCGCTCGTGTTTAAACTTTCGTCGGAAAAATAAATTACCGAGCCGCGCTTGGTGTGCACCGGAGAGAAAAGGATAATAACCGTGGCCTTCCTCAACCGGAATACCGACATCCCCTCGCGGCGAAGTAATTGAACATGACAAAGGGGCACGGGCGACAAGCGGACAACGCGGATCAGTTATACGAGCCGCGAAACCAGTTCCGAATAATTCGGCGCGAACGATCCGGTGCACGGTGCAACAGGACCCGGGGCCGGTGCGTTCCAGCAGGTCAGGATGCCTCGGGTCCGATCAAAAGAATCGCGCGTCGGCGTCGTCCGCGTTATCCTCCGGTCGTTCTCTTCGTTACCTACCTCGCGCGTCATTTATCGTTCGCGGTTTCGCTGATTTGCGCAACGGAACCGTTTTGCGGTGGCGAGCCTTGCCGCTGCTTCGATCGCCACGAAATTTTCGCCTGCCTGCCACGACCGGTCGGTCGTGTTCCCCCTCGCCGATAGATCCCGTGTTTACCCCGGCGAATTACGAGGAATACATTTGATGAACGATTAAATAACTGCTTTCATCCTGTTTTGCAACGGACACGCGGTGACCGACAAAGCCGCGAAGCGGTGAAAAAGAAGGGCAAGAAGAACGGGGAGAGACGATGATGGATTTCGCTTTGAACCCGGCGATCCACGTAAAAGGATCGGCGATTAAGGTGAAACCTGCCCGCGCGGAGATGCATGGAGTCTTTTCATCGCAGCCACGGGAGATGCCGTCACATCTGTAAATAAACAAACGAACAAACGAGCCGCACAGCGGGCCGTCGAATTGGATATTAAAGGAGGGTACGCGGAGTTTCGAAAGGGGTCATGGGCTCGGAGCGAAACGGCGAAAAGAAGAGCGGAGGTGCGTTTAATCCGGCCGAGCCGCGACCGATGACCCCGCCGACGTTTCGCAAACTGCAATAAGTCTTCTCTTAATTTCACCGGTGCTCCACGGTGGCGATTTCTCGTTACGAGAAGCCTCCCCGATAGATCCTCTTCGTCGCGAACATTCGCGATGAAACGAATCGAAAGGAAAACATTCAAAGTTCCCGCGCGCCGCATCGATCGCGCAGGAGTAAGCGTCGCTTTTCGGAAAAATCGACGGATCTTCCGTCATCGTCGAAGGTGTGTTACGGAACGGAAATTCCGTCGTGGGAGTTGGAAGTCGGTTTTTGCACGGTTTCGCGCAGCAGGCGCGATCGTGGCGATGGAAACGATCGCGGCGGCGCGGCGCGGACGGCGTCGGACGCCACCAGTGGATGAAGTACCGTTACACCACTGCGCAGGACGCCAGCGCTAGGTCCGCGGCTGCGGCCGCGGCACCACCGGTATAATAATCGCGGTAGGAAGAGATAAGAGCGCGAAGAGGAATGCGAGCGTGCAATACGCGCGCTCTTTGTTCGTTACTCGGCTCCCGGATGATTCAGATGCTCGGCTATTTTTTAATACCACCCTGTTTTTATCTCGTTCTCAGCGGCCGCGTTTTTCACTTTCGCAACTGCTCGCCGACTGGGTGGAGCCGAGAAGAGCAGAGCTGGATCCACGGTTTCTTTCGAATTACGCGGCGGGTCATACGGCGACGATCGCGCGCGTTCCCTAATTATCGCGGCGGAGAAAGCGAGCGTGAGCTGCCGCGAAAATAAACGGTATTGCGTAATTGATAATAATTCATTCGCGAAATCGTAACGCATCTCGGAATTCGCGTCCGATCTGGCCCTCCGTAATAACAGGGTTCGCTCGCGAAGGCGTTTACGCGGCAAATTGCGCTCCGCGCGTCCGAGCACGGCCCTCGCCATTGTTTCGGTTGCTCGCGATCCTTGTCTTTTTCCTGGTCGCTAATTTCCAGAGACTCCGAGGCGTTGTTCGATGCCACTCGCTCCTCTCCAAGCCTTCCATCGCCTCGATTAACGCGGCCCGACACAGCAGGAACGGATCCGTTGGATGATGGATGGGATATAAATCCGAAGATCGATCGATCGGTTTACTACGGTGTCATTCGGCTCGGCCGGGTAAAAATCTTGGCGAATCGCTCGAGTACGCCTCTGTCTATCTTCCGCGCCGCGAGACCGCGCTCTCTCGCTGCCTTCGTACGTAAGATATGTCGCTTAAAGTGTGTACGCCTAGACCGGTCGCGCGACTAATATGGGAGTGTGCGCCTGGCTGAAGCCTCAACTGGATCACCGATCCAGCTTGCCGATCCAATCGCTTCCCTTGCTCTTAGGCTGCGTGCACAACGCTTCCAGACCTTCCGGTACCTCGAGTACCTCCTCCGCTCAAAAATAGCTTCGAGTCAACTCGCCATTTAAACTCGGCAGAGGCAAACTCTCGATTAACCTTTCGAAAGGAACACGCGAATTTCCGCGATTCCATTTCAACGCGTATGCAACTGGAGTTTGTGAGGAAAGCTTAAGGGCGCTTCTCGCAACTACCGAGAGCAGACGGAGAATCGAGGGATCATAAGGTGATCGAGGAAGTGCCTGATCTATGGCACGGGTCTGGCGACTTCTCGAGCTTCCGTAGCTCTCTTTTTCGAACACCTCGTTTCGTTCCAGTCGCATTTTCCTCCGATGCATCCTCCTTACTCTCGTATGAGAGCAAAGGAACAGGGATCGATCGGGGAGCAGAGCCCGATTTGTACCCGATTTGTCGACTCGGCTGCGAAACCGGCGTCGAGTCACCTACTCGGACTTTCCCGTTCGCGAAATCGCTTTTAATCGGCTGTTACGGACGTGTTTATTACGGGCGCCGATTGTCGCGGGCCCACCCGCTAGATTTTTTGCCGGACTCCGCGGGGAGAACGGGAGGAGGAGACGCGGCACGCGGAGTTTTACCAGCGCGGGCGGAACGCAGAGGCCGAAATTGGCGCTGCAATAAAGAAAAGGTCAGAACGGTCGTAAAGTTAGCGAGATAATTAAAACGGGCGTAATGATGCCGGTAACGCGTGCGGAGTAACCCGCGTAAGGGGATCGTCGGGTGGAAGAAAGAAGGAAAAAGAGGAAATTGCGTTGAATTTCTGGACCATCGACAGCGCGATCGAAAACGGTTTCGTTCTGGGAATCGATCGCTCGCTAGGAAATCACGGGGGTTGGAAACGAAGGGAGCGGAATGCGGGGGACGGCGAAACGCGGGATTACGCGCGGACGAGGATGACGAGTGGAGCGTAAAGTCGGGCGGTAGATTTACACGATCGAGCGGAACAGGGTCGCGTAGGAATAGACGCGTACAAAGCAGGCTGATTTATGGGACACGGGGCCGCGGTTAGATACGCACACGTAAAATAGGTAAAATCCAATTAATGTTACTATTGAAGCGGTGGAGCGCAGAGAGGCCGGTGCGCTTGGCTATCCGCTTGAACCTCGTCGCTGGAGATTACGTTCACGGCTTCCATTCCTTTTTTCCCCATTTCTTTCCGTCCTCGGATTCCACCGGGCACATAGTTACTCGTGCGCTGGGCGAGCAGCCACCTCGTGTTTCTCCTTGATAATTCTTTCCTGTAATTTCTCCGCGATCGCTTTTATGGTCCCATCTGTCCGAGAGAGAGGGACCGTGCTTCGGACCGGAGGAAGAGGAACGCGTCCGTGTCGCCGCGTTCCTCGCGGATCGGGCTTCTTTTTCTCGGCGAAATTGCGGATCGCGGGGATCCCAGGGAGAGATCCTACGCGACAACAGCTCGGAGGGGGGCAGAAGGGAAAAAAGCCGAGCGCAATTATCTAATACGATGGAACGCGAGACCTCCGCCATGATCTCTTTCCTCCGGTCTATCGGTGTCCTCTCGGCTCGTTACGATTCGGGACGGCGCGAAGAACCCGAGGATTCCGTAGAAAGTGACCTATATCGTCGGATTGCTAGGCACACGAGAAGCTGACCAGGTCAGCGTGAATCGATACGCGTGATCTTCTGTTTTCGACGTCCGAGCAGAGTAGCGCGTCGGATAGTTTTGAGGTCACGTACAGCGCGTTCCACGAACCGCGGCCCGACCGGGAAATCGAACAGCCGCGCAGGTGGCCTTAGTAATCCCGAAGCGGATCGGGAGGGACGGATCGATCTCGGATTTCACTTTTCTCCGGTCCGGATCCGCTACCGTTACATCCGCGGGCGTTATGAAACGAGCGGTAGGTTTAAAATACAATAGAATAATTGCGAGAGTCATCGACCTCGGCCGGTGGCGGCTACGCGGGACGTGGTCGGCGCTAATCTTCGAGACATTCATCGCGGCGGCCGTTGAAAAAGTTACGCAACGCTTCCGTGTGCCGCGCCGTAAACCGGAAGCGAGTCGATGCGGCGCGGAGCCGGGGAAAAATCGGGATATCGATCGCGGGGGCCGGCTGGAAAACCATCGGAAGCGGAGAGATAGGCGAAACCGCAGCCGCCGCTGCGGATCGTCGCTTTCCGCCAGGCCCGGAAGCTCGACGGGCGTCCGCGGACAGACGCCGTTAATAATCGAAGCGGCAGAAGCGAAAAAGACAGAGTAGACCGGGAGCGCGAGGGAAAAAGCGGGACTGGCGCTCACCAGATCGCCAGATGGAACGGTCTAGGAAATGGGAGGAGAAGCGGCGAACGGAGGCGATATGACGGAAATAAAAAAGGAGAAAGTAATGGAAGGTGCGCGCGAGCGAGCGAGCGAGCGTTCGCCGAGTTTGCTCCGATGGACCGTGGGATGGACGCGGATCGAGATGGGACCAGATCCAGAGCTGTCCCTCGTCTCTCGGATCGCATTCGCGCGCGTGGGTCTCCGGGAAATTCGGAGCGGGTCCGGGTTTCTCGCGCGCGGAAAAGAGAGAGAGAAAGAAAAATCCGCTTGATATATTGCGCGCGGATCGTGACCCTGCCGGACGGGAAGGAAAAGCGGCGTAACGATATAAAATTAAGAGCAGCGAGTTCATTAATTACAAGCTTTCGCTCGATTACGCGAATCTATCCCGAATGGCTGGCAAACGAAGCAGTCCGTTTGAAATTTCGCGAGATAAATCACGTCGGTGGTTGAATCGCGTGGCGTTCTCCGCGAGGCTTCCGGAAGCTGTCCGCTCGCGTCGGGCACGTTCCTGGCGCACGGGGAGCCAGCGGGGAGTATCGATAACGCCAACGCGCGCCTCGCCGCTCCGCTCCGCACCGCTCCGCGCCGCGCCGCACCGCGCCGCGCCACGACGACGTTCCATCGAAAAGGGAAACGGCCGTACGCTGGCGGAGACACTCGATGAAACGAAGCGGCTGGATGGAAGTGTTGCTGCCGGTGGTGAAAGAGGCGACGGAGGAGGAGGAGGAGGAGGTGGCGGAGGAGGAGGAGGAGGAGGAGGAAGGGCGAGAGGGCCGGGGAGGAGAAGGAAGAGGAGGTGAACGTTGAGAAACCGAGGCGTAATCCGAGGCGTAGATGCATCGATAGCGGCGAACAGCCAGCGAACCCGACTACCACCGACTTCCAGGAGCGTTCTCCGTGCCTCTCTCGGTGCAGCACGCACACGACCCAGAGATTCTACCACCTTCTCCACCTCCACCTTCTCTCCTACTTCTCTTCCTCGAACGTGCGTGCACGCGAGCGCGCCGGGAGAATGCGAGCGGACGTATGGGCGGTCTGGCCGCTCGACGCTGCCCGACGTCTTCAAAAATGTGGGGAGTGGACCTCGCGGCTCAGCGTCGCTCCGTCCAGTCGCCGTCCGTTTGCGCTTTCCCGACTAGACCGACGCTCGCTCCTCTTCGGGCTTCTTGGTCAAGGTTGCGCGCCCAAATTTCACTCCACCCGTTCCGACTTTTCGTTCCGCTCCGCGATTTCTTTCCGTCACGATTTCTTTCGTCTCGTCTCGATCCTCGTCCCGGGTCCGCTGGCTCGTCTCGACTCGGCTCGACTCGACCGAAGAACGGAAGCTCCCGGTGAATAGGAAAGAGGGCGACGCGAGGGGGGCGTCGGGTAGACGGACGGTGATAAGAGGAACCGGTGGATAGGCGGGGTCGCGATGAGAACCACTGGGACGGGGAGCGGACTCTCGAAGCACTTTATCTCCGGAGTCCGGGATGTGGGTCGCGACTGCCGCCGCGCACGCGAGCACACCGCAAACGCTAATACTATCTTAAGGCTCGTCCACACCTGGCTGCACGTGCGGTCCGCGCGTCGAGCGGATTCGGAGAGAACGCCAGCCGCTCGGACGTTAATCGCGCGCTAAGATCCACCTCCTGCTCTCCCCCTCGAGTTATTATTAGAAAGGTTAATTTGCAACGTTCGAGGAATCATCCGAACGGTCTCGATGCGAGAGATTTATCGCTCGGAGGGATTTTCGCGAACCTCGCTTTTCACTTTCCCATCCGCGAAACCAGGTCGGGCAAGCACCGGCACGATCGCGGAAAATACTCCCGCTTCCTCCGGTCTGCCAGCTCGTCGAACCACGCGGAATCCGCTTCGATAGCCCCTGTCCACCCCGGCCTCTCTCGATGGCAGAGTTCCCTCGGAGTGGAGATCGTACGTGCCCGGTACGATCGTGCAATTAACGTAATAATCCGAGGGATATCGTTTTATCCGTCTAACGACTGGAACAAATGGCTCTAACGACCATCGTCCGCGATGGCCTCCGCTCCGCCCTGTTTTACGCGCTTGCACCTGTGCCCCGTCGCGTTTCTCGCGAATTTCACCGGAGTTTCTACGAGGACGAACCCGATGGCTAACAAGATCGATCGAAAAAGCTCGATATCGGGGAAAAAAACGGACTCTCGATTTCATCGTCGGCCGCGTCGCGAGCAGTCACCCTGTCTTCCTCTCTCTCCGTCTAGCCGTCTGTCTATCCAGCCGTCGAAGAGCGTTCTAATCCTGCGTGGATGAAAATAGATGATCGGAAACCGGAGAGTATCGCGTGGACTTTTTGTTACTCGTCGGCAGCTTCACTTTCGATATTACTTTCGAGGCCGGCGACGTATCCAGTATCAGCCGATCCTTCACGGTCAAACGAGAGAGTCTCTTCGCTTTCATCGCGCGGACGTAAGCCGAGAAGAAACTAGATCGACCGGACGATCTCCGCTTTTCCGCGCGATCGCCGGCCGCCGTCCACGTTCACCCGACTCGCGTTCCACCGAGAAGCCAATCTTTTCGACCTTTCGCTCGCGGCCGAAATCGAAAATCCCCCGGAATGCCTGCCGCTGGATCGCCCCTAGATCCTTCGCGGTCCGAGCCTCTACCGTGATTCATCGCGCGCCGCGTTCAACCTAGGTGCCGACGTTCCGTTCCCTATCTGCCATTACTCGCCGCCTTTCCAATCTAAAACGTGTTCTCTCCGAAGAGAATTATAACGTTCGCCTGGCTGATAGCGTATCAGGCCAAGACGATCGTGTATCCTCGATAAAGCAACACAGCCGGCGAATGTCGAACGATACGTATCCCATACCTTCCAGCTACCTACGTAATCTCCCTATATTCTCTCCGATTCCCCGACAAGGGTGTTATACCCCTTGCGATTTCGGAAAGCAACCCGTACACCGAGATCCCGCGGCGAGACAGCGAGTCGCGTGGCATTAGCATTCGCTGGTTAACAGAGAAGGCAGAGAGCGCGTTACGTAAAAGGGCCAGGGGAAGGATAACGGTGCTGAATCGACGTCTTGGAGATCGATCCGGTCTGGTTCTGCCCTAAGAAACCCGTGGCCAGGCGAGAAAAGAGGATAGCAGGGGCTGGCCGGGAGCAGGAAGGCGCGACGCGAGGGGAGGCGCGTAATGACATTTAAGTGGGCACTATTGCGACGTTATCTTCGTGTTTGGCGGGAGAGTAACTTCCTTTTCCCCGGCCGGGCTCTAAAACGCGGAGTAAGAGGCCGAATGGGCAGCCAGCGAGGGCAGCAAATTAAAAAACGGCACACGCCTCGCGGTGGCACGAACGCCGGCCGTGTATATTTTCCGTGGCGAGCGTGCAAAGCCGAACGAGCGAGCGGAGCGGTCCGCGCGAGCCTTGTCGAGGCTTTCTCTGGACCACCCCGCCCACAATCTGTATAACGTATAACGTATACCGTACACCGTGTACCGTATACCAGCCTGTGCACGCGCTCCTCGATAGAAATGGGATCGAGCCGCTCCATCTACGCTCGCGGATCGCGCCTGCCGCGCCGCCGATCCACGATTCTTCCACGCTTCTTCCACGCTTCTTCCATGTCTCAGTTCCGATGCGAAACCGCTCCAAGTTCGATGTTGCGAAATTGCCGGGAATCGTTTCTCTGCAACTATCGAACAAGCAAAATTTCCACGCTGCTTTTCCTCCTCAAAGTTCAATCGCGATTCTTTTTCCGTTGTCCTAGTTTAATTATCGGTCGCGCGTACCGTTAGTCACAGGTCGGAAGTTCCGATGCAAAGTGTAAACATGCACGCGGGGATTACGGTACAGCGGGTTAATATTGTATCAAAGGTGAAGTTGCGTAGAAACCGTCTAGAAGCGGTTCCTGCGGAAAAGAAATATAGCGGTACAGGTAATAGGCGGAGCGAGGGGAAAAAGTTGGAATTATCGGTAGACTTGCCGGTGTTCGAGCCGGGCTTACTCCCATCTCTAGCTGCGTCGATCCCCGGTTCTCGATAGTCGATCTTCGTGTCCGTTCGCCGTTAGAACCGCGCGTTGCCGATGGACAATTAAATAGACCGGCTGTGCGTTGTCCGGTTTGACATTTTGGTCTTCGTCTATCTAGGATATCGTGAACAGTGTGTCACAGCCACCCTGACCGGGTATTATGATCCAGCCGCGTACCGGAAACGCTGGAAAGCAAGACTTTTCGCTCGTAACTCGTTAGCCAACAGGTCGGATGACTGCGAGAGGCTGCCGGTCTTTTCGACCGCGTCGCCATTTCTGGCCGCTCCACGTCAGGTTACCCTAGTTCACCTAATCGATCCGCCGTAATTGAACGCGCTGATAAGAATCCACAATTGGCTAACGGTCCGTGATCCATTTTTGCCAACATATTCGATGTCGCTAATGACAATTTCGCAGCTCGCGCGGAATGCACCGGCACTCGATTGGTACCAGGATACGCCGAGGATGAAAACCTTGTTCTCGTTTCCTATATATAGAAACTTCAAGCGCGGTAACGCGATAAAGGCGCACGGCAGATCGCGCCTCTGGTCTCGCGGACGCGTATACCCGATCAGAGGTTAGCTGCACGATGGACAGGAAAACGCGATCGTTGAACCAGTCCTTCTTTAACTTCTTTGATTTCTTTAACTCCGTTCCGATCCAGACCTGCCTCATCCGACGCACCGTCGTTCGCAATTTTCTACGCGGGTTTAAGGATCGTCGAGACGCGATACGTCGATAGAAATTTATCAAGCGCGTAACGAGGGGCAGGAGGGTCTAGGGAAAAATAGGGATTCGCGGGAAAAGGAGCGGACGCGGCCGGTGCGTCCATCGGAACTTTCGATCTTCACGAGCGGCGCGAAGGCGAGCGGACAAGCGGTGGAAGACGAAAACTAGATCACTTCTGGATGTGGTCGCGTCGACCACGCCAGAACGGTGGCGATACTGTAGAAAGAGAGAAAGGAATCGGTGTTATTGGCGGCGTTCACACCAGGCGACGCGTTAACGCCCGAGATCTCGAGAAGTTCTCCTCGATCGCGTTACCCTCGGCGTCGATCGCGAGGATCGCTAGTTTAGGACCTGCTGATTCGCGATATTGGATTGTTCGAACCGCGGCGTTTAATAGCCGGATAAAACGAGAGGAGCGCGTGGATGGTAGGTATCGATCTGGTAAATATTTGATCGAGGCGAATTAATTGGCACGAAGCGCGGCGATCGACGGGAGCCCGAACGCGTAACACGTGCACCGTCCCGATAATCAATTAACCGAGCGGATTTCACCGACGGATCGCGAAAACGATAAAGAGAACGAAAAGGCGAGCGCGGATGAAAGCTAAACGGCGAGTCGATGGCCTGCGCTTCCGTGGACTGGCGAGCGCACGCCAGAAACAGCGGGACGGTAATTGAGATTAACACGCGTCGCCAACCGGTCCATGTAAACCAGAAACGCGAACAGCGAGAGGTGGCCCACGTGACGCGGATAATTTTAATACGTCGCTATCCGACGTCGCTCCGATTCCGACAACACCGCCGAGGAGGGAGTTTTCGTCGTTTCGACGGATTAGCCACTCGTTTCGGCGCGCCGTGGACGGCCAGCGCCGTCTTTGTCCGGACGTCAATTAAAATTAGGTTCCGCGGTGGAACGGACAGATCGCGGCGTTAATTGGAATGGAAGCTGCGAGCTTCGGGCGAAAAGAAGAACAAGGGGCGAGCCGAGAGGGAGCGAGCAAGAACCAGTGAAAGTAACGCTCGGCCACGCGTCCTGCCCGCGCGTAACGCCGCTTTTCTGCGCCGTGTTCCAGCTCGCGTACACGTGCACGCACGTGCACGTCCCGTTCCTCGCGGTTTTATCCGCCGGAACTTTCCGTCCCCTCGGCATCGCCTCGTGTCTTCGCCGAATCTTCCTTCTCCCAGCCGTCCACACCGATCTCTCCCAGCAAAGTTTCTCCTCCGTCGAATCCGTCGACATTCTGGATCCCTGTCGCGGCACGGAAAAAAACAACACGAGACTCGCGCGAAATCGCGACGTTATCGCGATGATATGCCAGTTTAAAGCGACGGCTCTCGTCGGTAATCGAGCGTGTAAAAATTGGGGAGGAAAAAGCGAGAGAGAAGGAAAAGAAGTAACATTTAAAGATAGAGCGAGCGCGACGAATAGGAGCGTAACGAGCAGAGTTTCGCGAGAAAGCGAGTGGCCCGAGGAACAGGTGAATTGGAGCTGATAAGGGGCGCGCGCATGCTCGAGCTGTCATATCGCAACGCGGTTTCTGGATTTTGATAAGGCCCACGAAAGGCGATACCGCGTCGGGGAACGAGAGGCGAACTGGTTCCGAGCGAGACCGTCCGAATGGCGGGGCCCTATGCGTCGAACTTTCGTTCCCTCGGCAGGCTCGTTAAGGCGCAGCTTCGTTACCTATCCGCGAATAACACGGCTCCGTTAATTAGCACGTACCGTCCGACAGCTCCTTCGCGGGAATCGAAAGCTTCGACGGCTATTTCAGAAACTAGCTCCTTTTTTGCCGGTCGCCGCGAACAGAATGGGATCGCTGGTTCTTCTCGTCTCCTTTCTTTTCGGCCACAGCTCTTCGTTAACGGGGGGAGAAAAAAGGCTAGAGACGCGGCAGGGATTCGTAGGCATCGAGTAAAACGAGAACTTTCGATCGGCTACACTTTTGCCTTCCACGATTCGCAACGCCGATGAGACGAATCGCCGATGAGACGAATCGCCGACGATCTAGTTTTCATTGACACGAGTCGCTAGACCGACCGATGTTCAGCTCCGATGTTTATTCGCCGGATGTAGACCGGGCGATATTTCGGGTTAGAAAGTAGCCATGGGTTTTCCGAAGCGGAAGAGAGCGATCCTCGCGACGCCCGCGCGGACGCGACTTCTTTCGGAATCGCGCGCGGATCGGTTGCAAAACAACGAGGCGCACAATCGAGAGAGGATGGAGACGCAGCGTGAATATACAGCGGGGATTTAACGATCCATTCATGAAGCCAGTGGAACGCGTGCGATGCGTAACTAAGTGGCAGGGTTGATTTCGACTCGTTCCCATTAATTATCGCTCCGCGAACTAATGGCTTCTTCGCCTCGGATCGATCGAACCCATTAAGGCGACCAATCCGTGGGGTTAATGGTTAAGATTATAGAGATATCCGAATCATTAGGATCGTTATGGCAAGGTGTAATTAATAGAAGCGATAGCCAAGTTAAATGGCGCGGCTGGGAAAAAAGGGGGGAAAGAAAATCGATCAAATTGCTATCTCCCCGTTGGCCCCATCGCGGCTCGGCGTTGTTACTTTTTCGGCCTAACGAACCCGTGCACGCTCAATCGGCCATTTAATTATAGATTATCCTCCGGTATAATTATGAAATCCGAACGCAATCCGGCATGCTACGGCAATAATCGCGGCCGAAGTGGAACTTTCGATTGCGCAAGCCGGCGAAGATAAGTACCGGAAAGCGGGGAATAACGGTCGGAGCGATCTCTCGATCGCTGTGGCAACGCGGATCGCTTCCGGTCACCGCAATTCACGCCCAAATCGAATCCGATCGTGATCCCTCGGATTCCGCGATTCGCCGTGCTTTCCAAACGCCGGGTAATCCTCCTTCCTGCGATATCCCCGCGATATCCCCGCGATGTTCCCACGATAATTCTTCGATCGATCGATGGAACTCCGCGTTAGGAGAACGCGAGCCGAGCGGATCGAGGAAGGCGAGGCCGACGAGTAGCGGAAGTAGCAGTTTTGTCGGCCGGCCAATTTGTACGATAATTTCTCCGGCGGCTTACCCTTCGCTTCCTCCTTCGCTTCCTCCTTCGCTCTTCCACCATTGCGTCTCGGCCGCGAGAGCGGCGCATACCAGCGTTCATTCTTAGAATCCTTCGCGAATACCAGAGCGTATCGAGCAGCACGAGGAGCGCGCGAACCGCGCTAATAGCAGGCGTGGTGTGTAAACTCGCTAATGTCAGAGGGTGAACATTCTTCTTTCCTCCGATACCGAATCCGCGGCAAAAACACCCGCGATTGCTAGTCGAACGACGCGAGCGTTTCTCCGCGTAGCCTTCGATGATTCATTCGATTCGGAATTACGGGCTAGTTTCGAAATTAACCAGTCTGTAGGGATTAGCGTGCTCCGGGTATTCGGTAATGATCGAAGACCGTTATAACGCTCGACGAGTGTCACGCGGTGGTATTAATACAATCTCCAGACGGTTCGTATCCCCGTGGCTATAGGTCCGATACAATCCACGATCGGAGCGAGTCCGGTGTAATCTAAAGATAGCTGGAATCGGCGAGTCTTGGCTTAGCATGAACTAGGATTAGTATAACCAGGAAGTGTCCGAGCCCAGGCCAGACGTTATCTACCTATAACTTAGTCCTGGCGTCGCTTACGATTAACATGTCCCTGTGCCGTCCAAGGCACGGCTAAACCTCGAATATTCGCCAGTCTAACGCGGCTCTAGCCTTCGAATGCGACGGAGAATTAGCGTACTCGAGAGAGATCGCCGCCGATTTCGAACCTGTATCTCTCCTCGAGTTCCGACGTGCTTTCGCGCGGAACAGCGGTACTCTCTCCTCCGGAGGATTCTCGCGAGCGACGAAGGATGGGTCCGAGGCGACAAACGTATCGGGGTGAGGCATGGAGACGCACGGAGACGCATGGAATGGCGGCACGTGCGACGTCGCACATCCGACGCGGCGTCGGCCGCTGCGGCCGAGTTTCGTCGCCTTCGTCAGAAGTGATAGTGACACGGAGCACGAGTTGCTGCGGCGGTTGGTGGGGCTCGGTCGGCGTTATAAATTAAAACCGATTCAAAAGGCGAACGGCTGCGCCGCAGCGGCGTAGCAGCGGCAGATTTCGCCCCCGGGGCCCTCGTTACACACGCCCCTGGCTTGCGAAATTTTCATTGTCCGTTTTCGAGCCCCTGTGCCCCGCTCGTAAACAATTCTTTCGCAACCGGCCTGCAACCTGGACATTCCCGATCGAGATCGCAACGATTCCGGCGTAAATCCGGTGTAAACTCGGCGCAAAGCACACACGCTATCTTTAATTGACTTTCTCGCTTCGCGGGATCACGTTTGGCGTCACGTGTCGCTCGCGTGTCCGCGTTTCCGCCTCGAACCGCTAGCCTAGCGCCGCGCTGCGCGCGGCGAGACGCGTCGGAGAGGCGCGCGAGACAGATCTAGGATTTCATGCGATACCAGGTCCGCGTCGAACACATGGTGTCTCCGTCGGACGAGACGGAAGCCGTAAGTCGAGCCTCATCCAGAGATCCTATCGTCTTCCCACCCACGTGACGATTTGGAAGGTGGAACGGGAGGATTCCATCGGCCGGTCTCGCTTCTCTATTACCAGGGCAGGACATTACGATCGGTGTCCGCAGCATCCGATACCGAACCGATCGAGACGCAGCCTACACGATCCGCAGACCTCGCTGCACCTAGTGCTGAACGGTGGGCTGACCATTTTTTCCCTCGACCACTCGAGATTATCGTCCGGTCCGGGACAGCTCGTGCTCGGTTCCTTCGTTTCTGAGTCACTGCTCCGCCCTCGGAACGCGAGCCGTGCGTAGACGCGATTCGCCGCGACCACCATCATTACGACCACGGCGAACATCGCTACGAGGAGGATCGCCGGATCGAGAATCCGTTTCGAACCCGTTAGTCGTCGCGAGGAAGCTTGATTGCGAAAGATGGCACTGGTTATAAGGAGGTACGCTGGGTGCGCGTAATCTCGTAACGTATGCCCGGTTGAACTCGCGATCTCTCGCGAGGTCTCGCGCCGGCAAATGCGACCATATAAACGTAAGTCTAGCTTACGCGGGATTATTGTTATGTATTATCGCGACGGTGCTCGGCCGGCAGTGCCAGCTTTTGAAGCACGCTGTACGCGTGCAGCGAAACTTTCGTAGATTAGAGATACGTTGGAATACGATGGAATAAAAGGAAGGAAAACGAGCGGATAAAGGAGGCTCGTCGCCCTCGCTTTCGACCGAGCGGCACTCGGTTTAAACGAACAGGTTCGGAGTAGGAGCAAAGTCGGTTCAAGGGCGTTCGAGCTAATTTTCTGTCCGTCGATCGGCTAATTCGCTAGGCGGAAACGAAACGGTTCGAGTGACTCGGTTACGGCGTGGCCGCGGCGGCTCGCGCGCGCTCGCGAGCGGATCGTCGCGCGGAAACGCGAGCAAAAGGAAGCGGCCGCGAGTGAAAGAGAGTTTAAGCGCACGGGAGCCGGACGAGCGACGACGGTACATCGTGAATGTAATTACCAGCGTATCGATGGATTTATCGAGCCACCGGATCGACTGGATCATGCGCGCGCGCGCATATCATAACGCGCGAACCGGTTCCGAGCCGAGCGCGAGTTTGACGCAAATACGAAATGTGTCGAAATTCTGGACTATCAACGACACGCCTCTGATTGTTTCGCAACCGATTTCGTATCGGAAAATTGCCTGTCCGCCGCAACGTTCGCGAATATTCCCGGCTGTCCGGGAAAAGTACCGGCTCCG
>NW_027471931.1:0-15982 GCF_051020765.1 Lasioglossum baleicum | reverse complement strand
CATCCTCTCGCACGTGTTTTTGCTCGACTAGCCTGCGGGATGCATCCTCTCGCACGTGTTTTTGCTCGACTAGCCTGCGGGACGCATCCTCTCGCACGTGTTTTTACTCGACTAGCCTGCGGGATGCATCCTCTCGCACGTGTTTTTACTCGACTAGCCTGCGGGAAGCATCCTCTTGCACGTGTTTTTACTCGACTAGCCTGCGGGATGCATCCTCTCGCACGTGTTTTTACTCGACTAGCCTGCAGGATGCATCCTCTCGCACGTGTTTTTACTCGACTAGCCTGCGGGATGCATCCTCTCGCACGTGTTTTTGCTCGACAAGCCTGCGGGATGCATCCTCTCGCACGTGTTTTTGCTCGACTAGCCTGCGGGATGCATCCTTTCGCACGTGTTTTTGCTCGACTAGCCTGCGGGATGCATCCTCTCGCACGTGTTTTTACTCGACTAGCCTGCGGGATGCATCCTCTCGCACGTGTTTTTACTCGACTACCCTGCGGGATGCATCCTCTCGCACGTGTTTTTGCTCGACTATCCATGCGCATCCCAAAAAACCTGCGCATGCGCATCCCACAAAACCTGCGCATGCGCATCCCACAAAACCTCGCACGTGTTTTTACTCGACTAGCCTGCGGGATGCATCCTCTCGCACGTGTTTTTACTCGACTAGCCTGCGGGATGCATCCTCTCGCACGTGTTTTTGCTCGACTAGCCTGCGGGATGCATCCTCTCGCACGTGTTTTTGCTCGACTAGCCTGCGGGACGCATCCTCTCGCACGTGTTTTTACTCGACTAGCCTGCGGGATGCATCCTCTCGCACGTGTTTTTACTCGACTAGCCTGCGGGAAGCATCCTCTTGCACGTGTTTTTACTCGACTACCCTGCGGGATGCATCCTCTCGCACGTGTTTTTACTCGACTAGCCTGCAGGATGCATCCTCTCGCACGTGTTTTTACTCGACTAGCCTGCGGGATGCATCCTCTCGCACGTGTTTTTGCTCGACTAGCCTGCGGGATGCATCCTCTCGCACGTGTTTTTGCTCGACTAGCCTGCGGGATGCATCCTCTCGCACGTGTTTTTGCTCGACTAGCCTGCGGGATGCATCCTCTCGCACGTGTTTTTACTCGACTAGCCTGCGGGATACATCCTCTCGCACGTGTTTTTACTCGACTAGCCTGCAGGATGCATCCTCTCGCACGTGTTTTTACTCGACTAGCCTGCGGGATGCATCCTCTCGCACGTGTTTTTGCTCGACAAGCCTGCGGGATGCATCCTCTCGCACGTGTTTTTGCTCGACTAGCCTGCGGGATGCATCCTTTCGCACGTGTTTTTGCTCGACTAGCCTGCGGGATGCATCCTCTCGCACGTGTTTTTACTCGACTAGCCTGCGGGATGCATCCTCTCGCACGTGTTTTTACTCGACTACCCTGCGGGATGCATCCTCTCGCACGTGTTTTTGCTCGACTATCCATGCGCATCCCAAAAAACCTGCGCATGCGCATCCCACAAAACCTGCGCATGCGCATCCCACAAAACCTCGCACGTGTTTTTACTCGACTAGCCTGCGGGATGCATCCTCTCGCACGTGTTTTTACTCGACTAGCCTGCGGGATGCATCCTCTCGCACGTGTTTTTGCTCGACTAGCCTGCGGGATGCATCCTCTCGCACGTGTTTTTGCTCGACTAGCCTGCGGGACGCATCCTCTCGCACGTGTTTTTACTCGACTAGCCTGCGGGATGCATCCTCTCGCACGTGTTTTTACTCGACTAGCCTGCGGGAAGCATCCTCTTGCACGTGTTTTTACTCGACTACCCTGCGGGATGCATCCTCTCGCACGTGTTTTTACTCGACTAGCCTGCAGGATGCATCCTCTCGCACGTGTTTTTACTCGACTAGCCTGCGGGATGCATCCTCTCGCACGTGTTTTTGCTCGACTAGCCTGCGGGATGCATCCTCTCGCACGTGTTTTTGCTCGACTAGCCTGCGGGATGCATCCTCTCGCACGTGTTTTTGCTCGACTAGCCTGCGGGATGCATCCTCTCGCACGTGTTTTTACTCGACTAGCCTGCGGGATGCATCCTCTCGCACGTGTTTTTACTCGACTACCCTGCGGGATGCATCCTCTCGCACGTGTTTTTGCTCGACTATCCATGCGCATCCCAAAAAACCTGCGCATGCGCATACCACAAAACCTGCGCATGCGCATCCCACAAAACCTGCGCATGCGCATCCCACAAAACCTGTGCATGCGCATCCCACAAAACCTCGCACGTGTTTTTACTCGACTAGCCTGCGGGATGCATCCTCTCGCACGTGTTTTTACTCGACTAGCCTGCGGGATGCATCCTCTCGCACGTGTTTTTGCTCGACTAGCCTGCGGGATGCATCCTCTCGCACGTGTTTTTGCTCGACTAGCCTGCGGGAAGCATCCTCTTGCACGTGTTTTTACTCGACTACCCTGCGGGAAGCATCCTCTTGCACGTGTTTTTACTCGACTAGCCTGCGGGAAGCATCCTCTTGCACGTGTTTTTACTCGACTAGCATGCGGGATGCATCCTCTCGCACGTGTTTTTACTCGACTAGCCTGCGGGAAGCATCCTCTCGCACGTGTTTTTACTCGACTAGCCTGCGGGATGCATCCTCTCGCACGTGTTTTTACTCGACTAGCCTGCGGGATGCATCCTCTCGCACGTGTTTTTACTCGACTAGCCTGCGGGAAGCATCCTCTTGCACGTGTTTTTACTCGACTAGCATGCGGGATGCATCCTCTCGCACGTGTTTTTACTCGACTAGCCTGCGGGAAGCATCCTCTCGCACGTGTTTTTACTCGACTAGCCTGCGGGATGCATCCTCTCGCACGTGTTTTTACTCGACTAGCCTGCGGGAAGCATCCTCTTGCACGTGTTTTTACTCGACTAGCCTGCGGGATGCATCCTCTCGCACGTGTTTTTACTCGACTAGCCTGCAGGATGCATCCTCTCGCACGTGTTTTTGCTCGACTAGGCTGCGGGATGCATCCTCTCGCACGTGTTTTTGCTCGACTAGCCTGCGGGATGCATCCTCTCGCACGTGTTTTTACTCGACTAGCCTGCGGGATGCATCCTCTCGCACGTGTTTTTACTCGACTACCCTGCGGGATGCATCCTCTCGCACGTGTTTTTGCTCGACTATCCATGCGCATCCCAAAAAACCTGCGCATGCGCATCCCACAAAACCTGCGCATGCGCATCCCACAAAACCTGCGCATGCGCATCCCACAAAACCTCGCACGTGTTTTTACTCGACTAGCCTGCGGGATGCATCCTCTCGCACGTGTTTTTGCTCGACTAGCCTGCGGGAAGCATCCTCTTGCACGTGTTTTTACTCGACTACCCTGCGGGATGCATCCTCTCGCACGTGTTTTTACTCGACTAGCCTGCAGGATGCATCCTCTCGCACGTGTTTTTACTCGACTAGCCTGCGGGATGCATCCTCTCGCACGTGTTTTTGCTCGACTAGCCTGCGGGACGCATCCTCTCGCACGCGTTTTTACTCGACTAGCCTGCGGGATGCATCCTCTCGCACGTGTTTTTACTCGACTAGCCTGCGGGATGCATCCTCTCGCACGTGTTTTTACTCGACTAGCCTGCGGGATGCATCCTCTCGCACGTGTTTTTGCTCGACTAGCCTGCGGGATGCATCCTCTCGCACGTGTTTTTGCTCGACTAGCCTGCGGGACGCATCCTCTCGCACGTGTTTTTACTCGACTAGCCTGCGGGATGCATCCTCTCGCACGTGTTTTTACTCGACTAGCCTGCGGGAAGCATCCTCTTGCACGTGTTTTTACTCGACTAGCCTGCGGGATGCATCCTCTCGCACGTGTTTTTACTCGACTAGCCTGCAGGATGCATCCTCTCGCACGTGTTTTTACTCGACTAGCCTGCGGGATGCATCCTCTCGCACGTGTTTTTGCTCGACAAGCCTGCGGGATGCATCCTCTCGCACGTGTTTTTGCTCGACTAGCCTGCGGGATGCATCCTTTCGCACGTGTTTTTGCTCGACTAGCCTGCGGGATGCATCCTCTCGCACGTGTTTTTACTCGACTAGCCTGCGGGATGCATCCTCTCGCACGTGTTTTTACTCGACTACCCTGCGGGATGCATCCTCTCGCACGTGTTTTTGCTCGACTATCCATGCGCATCCCAAAAAACCTGCGCATGCGCATCCCACAAAACCTGCGCATGCGCATCCCACAAAACCTCGCACGTGTTTTTACTCGACTAGCCTGCGGGATGCATCCTCTCGCACGTGTTTTTACTCGACTAGCCTGCGGGATGCATCCTCTCGCACGTGTTTTTGCTCGACTAGCCTGCGGGATGCATCCTCTCGCACGTGTTTTTGCTCGACTAGCCTGCGGGACGCATCCTCTCGCACGTGTTTTTACTCGACTAGCCTGCGGGATGCATCCTCTCGCACGTGTTTTTACTCGACTAGCCTGCGGGAAGCATCCTCTTGCACGTGTTTTTACTCGACTACCCTGCGGGATGCATCCTCTCGCACGTGTTTTTACTCGACTAGCCTGCAGGATGCATCCTCTCGCACGTGTTTTTACTCGACTAGCCTGCGGGATGCATCCTCTCGCACGTGTTTTTGCTCGACTAGCCTGCGGGATGCATCCTCTCGCACGTGTTTTTGCTCGACTAGCCTGCGGGATGCATCCTCTCGCACGTGTTTTTGCTCGACTAGCCTGCGGGATGCATCCTCTCGCACGTGTTTTTACTCGACTAGCCTGCGGGATGCATCCTCTCGCACGTGTTTTTACTCGACTACCCTGCGGGATGCATCCTCTCGCACGTGTTTTTGCTCGACTATCCATGCGCATCCCAAAAAACCTGCGCATGCGCATACCACAAAACCTGCGCATGCGCATCCCACAAAACCTGCGCATGCGCATCCCACAAAACCTGTGCATGCGCATCCCACAAAACCTCGCACGTGTTTTTACTCGACTAGCCTGCGGGATGCATCCTCTCGCACGTGTTTTTACTCGACTAGCCTGCGGGATGCATCCTCTCGCACGTGTTTTTGCTCGACTAGCCTGCGGGATGCATCCTCTCGCACGTGTTTTTGCTCGACTAGCCTGCGGGAAGCATCCTCTTGCACGTGTTTTTACTCGACTACCCTGCGGGAAGCATCCTCTTGCACGTGTTTTTACTCGACTAGCCTGCGGGATGCATCCTCTCGCACGTGTTTTTACTCGACTACCCTGCGGGATGCATCCTCTCGCACGTGTTTTTGCTCGACTATCCATGCGCATCCCAAAAAACCTGCGCATGCGCATCCCACAAAACCTGCGCATGCGCATCCCACAAAACCTGCGCATGCGCATCCCACAAAACCTGTGCATGCGCATCCCACAAAACCTCGCACGTGTTTTTACTCGACTAGCCTGCGGGATGCATCCTCTCGCACGTGTTTTTACTCGACTAGCCTGCGGGATGCATCCTCTCGCACGTGTTTTTGCTCGACTAGCCTGCGGGATGCATCCTCTCGCACGTGTTTTGCTCGACTAGCCTGCGGGAAGCATCCTCTTGCACGTGTTTTTACTCGACTACCCTTCGGGAAGCATCCTCTTGCACGTGTTTTTACTCGACTAGCATGCGGGATGCATCCTCTCGCACGTGTTTTTACTCGACTAGCCTGCGGGAAGCATCCTCTCGCACGTGTTTTGACTCGACTAGCCTGCGGGATGCATCCTCTCGCACGTGTTTTTACTCGACTAGCCTGCGGGATGCATCCTCTCGCACGTGTTTTTACTCGACTAGCCTGCGGGAAGCATCCTCTTGCACGTGTTTTTACTCGACTAGCATGCGGGATGCATCCTCTCGCACGTGTTTTTACTCGACTAGCCTGCGGGAAGCATCCTCTCGCACGTGTTTTTACTCGACTAGCCTGCGGGATGCATCCTCTCGCACGTGTTTTTACTCGACTAGCCTGCGGGAAGCATCCTCTTGCACGTGTTTTTACTCGTCTAGCCTGCGGGATGCATCCTCTCGCACGTGTTTTTACTCGACTAGCCTGCAGGATGCATCCTCTCGCACGTGTTTTTGCTCGACTAGCCTGCGGGATGCATCCTCTCGCACGTGTTTTTGCTCGACTAGCCTGCGGGATGCATCCTCTCGCACGTGTTTTTACTCGACTAGCCTGCGGGATGCATCCTCTCGCACGTGTTTTTACTCGACTACCCTGCGGGATGCATCCTCTCGCACGTGTTTTTGCTCGACTATCCATGCGCATCCCAAAAAACCTGCGCATGCGCATCCCACAAAACCTGCGCATGCGCATCCCACAAAACCTCGCACGTGTTTTTACTCGACTAGCCTGCGGGATGCATCCTCTCGCACGTGTTTTTGCTCGACTAGCCTGCGGGAAGCATCCTCTTGCACGTGTTTTTACTCGACTACCCTGCGGGATGCATCCTCTCGCACGTGTTTTTACTCGACTAGCCTGCAGGATGCATCCTCTCGCACGTGTTTTTACTCGACTAGCCTGCGGGATGCATCCTCTCGCACGTGTTTTTGCTCGACTAGCCTGCGGGACGCATCCTCTCGCACGTGTTTTTACTCGACTAGCCTGCGGGATGCATCCTCTCGCACGTGTTTTTACTCGACTAGCCTGCGGGATGCATCCTCTCGCACGTGTTTTTGCTCGACTAGCCTGCGGGATGCATCCTCTCGCACGTGTTTTTGCTCGACTAGCCTGCGGGATGCATCCTCTCGCACGTGTTTTTGCTCGACTAGCCTGCGGGACGCATCCTCTCGCACGTGTTTTTACTCGACTAGCCTGCGGGATGCATCCTCTCGCACGTGTTTTTACTCGACTAGCCTGCGGGAAGCATCCTCTTGCACGTGTTTTTACTCGACTAGCCTGCGGGATGCATCCTCTCGCACGTGTTTTTACTCGACTAGCCTGCAGGATGCATCCTCTCGCACGTGTTTTTACTCGACTAGCCTGCGGGATGCATCCTCTCGCACGTGTTTTTGCTCGACAAGCCTGCGGGATGCATCCTCTCGCACGTGTTTTTGCTCGACTAGCCTGCGGGATGCATCCTTTCGCACGTGTTTTTGCTCGACTAGCCTGCGGGATGCATCCTCTCGCACGTGTTTTTACTCGACTAGCCTGCGGGATGCATCCTCTCGCACGTGTTTTTACTCGACTACCCTGCGGGATGCATCCTCTCGCACGTGTTTTTGCTCGACTATCCATGCGCATCCCAAAAAACCTGCGCATGCGCATCCCACAAAACCTGCGCATGCGCATCCCACAAAACCTCGCACGTGTTTTTACTCGACTAGCCTGCGGGATGCATCCTCTCGCACGTGTTTTTACTCGACTAGCCTGCGGGATGCATCCTCTCGCACGTGTTTTTGCTCGACTAGCCTGCGGGATGCATCCTCTCGCACGTGTTTTTGCTCGACTAGCCTGCGGGACGCATCCTCTCGCACGTGTTTTTACTCGACTAGCCTGCGGGATGCATCCTCTCGCACGTGTTTTTACTCGACTAGCCTGCGGGAAGCATCCTCTTGCACGTGTTTTTACTCGACTACCCTGCGGGATGCATCCTCTCGCACGTGTTTTTACTCGACTAGCCTGCAGGATGCATCCTCTCGCACGTGTTTTTACTCGACTAGCCTGCGGGATGCATCCTCTCGCACGTGTTTTTGCTCGACTAGCCTGCGGGATGCATCCTCTCGCACGTGTTTTTGCTCGACTAGCCTGCGGGATGCATCCTCTCGCACGTGTTTTTGCTCGACTAGCCTGCGGGATGCATCCTCTCGCACGTGTTTTTACTCGACTAGCCTGCGGGATACATCCTCTCGCACGTGTTTTTACTCGACTAGCCTGCAGGATGCATCCTCTCGCACGTGTTTTTACTCGACTAGCCTGCGGGATGCATCCTCTCGCACGTGTTTTTGCTCGACAAGCCTGCGGGATGCATCCTCTCGCACGTGTTTTTGCTCGACTAGCCTGCGGGATGCATCCTTTCGCACGTGTTTTTGCTCGACTAGCCTGCGGGATGCATCCTCTCGCACGTGTTTTTACTCGACTAGCCTGCGGGATGCATCCTCTCGCACGTGTTTTTACTCGACTACCCTGCGGGATGCATCCTCTCGCACGTGTTTTTGCTCGACTATCCATGCGCATCCCAAAAAACCTGCGCATGCGCATCCCACAAAACCTGCGCATGCGCATCCCACAAAACCTCGCACGTGTTTTTACTCGACTAGCCTGCGGGATGCATCCTCTCGCACGTGTTTTTACTCGACTAGCCTGCGGGATGCATCCTCTCGCACGTGTTTTTGCTCGACTAGCCTGCGGGATGCATCCTCTCGCACGTGTTTTTGCTCGACTAGCCTGCGGACGCATCCTCTCGCACGTGTTTTTACTCGACTAGCCTGCGGGATGCATCCTCTCGCACGTGTTTTTACTCGACTAGCCTGCGGGAAGCATCCTCTTGCACGTGTTTTTACTCGACTACCCTGCGGGATGCATCCTCTCGCACGTGTTTTTACTCGACTAGCCTGCAGGATGCATCCTCTCGCACGTGTTTTTACTCGACACTAGCCTGCGGGATGCATCCTCTCGCACGTGTTTTTGCTCGACTAGCCTGCGGGATGCATCCTCTCGCACGTGTTTTTGCTCGACTAGCCTGCGGGATGCATCCTCTCGCACGTGTTTTTGCTCGACTAGCCTGCGGGATGCATCCTCTCGCACGTGTTTTTACTCGACTAGCCTGCGGGATGCATCCTCTCGCACGTGTTTTTACTCGACTACCCTGCGGGATGCATCCTCTCGCACGTGTTTTTGCTCGACTATCCATGCGCATCCCAAAAAACCTGCGCATGCGCATACCACAAAACCTGCGCATGCGCATCCCACAAAACCTGCGCATGCGCATCCCACAAAACCTGTGCATGCGCATCCCACAAAACCTCGCACGTGTTTTTACTCGACTAGCCTGCGGGATGCATCCTCTCGCACGTGTTTTTACTCGACTAGCCTGCGGGATGCATCCTCTCGCACGTGTTTTTGCTCGACTAGCCTGCGGGATGCATCCTCTCGCACGTGTTTTTGCTCGACTAGCCTGCGGGAAGCATCCTCTTGCACGTGTTTTTACTCGACTACCCTGCGGGAAGCATCCTCTTGCACGTGTTTTTACTCGACTAGCCTGCGGGATGCATCCTCTCGCACGTGTTTTTACTCGACTACCCTGCGGGATGCATCCTCTCGCACGTGTTTTTGCTCGACTATCCATGCGCATCCCAAAAAACCTGCGCATGCGCATCCCACAAAACCTGCGCATGCGCATCCCACAAAACCTGCGCATGCGCATCCCACAAAACCTGTGCATGCGCATCCCACAAAACCTCGCACGTGTTTTTACTCGACTAGCCTGCGGGATGCATCCTCTCGCACGTGTTTTTACTCGACTAGCCTGCGGGATGCATCCTCTCGCACGTGTTTTTGCTCGACTAGCCTGCGGGATGCATCCTCTCGCACGTGTTTTTGCTCGACTAGCCTGCGGGAAGCATCCTCTTGCACGTGTTTTTACTCGACTACCCTGCGGGAAGCATCCTCTTGCACGTGTTTTTACTCGACTAGCATGCGGGATGCATCCTCTCGCACGTGTTTTTACTCGACTAGCCTGCGGGAAGCATCCTCTCGCACGTGTTTTGACTCGACTAGCCTGCGGATGCATCCTCTCGCACGTGTTTTTACTCGACTAGCCTGCGGGATGCATCCTCTCGCACGTGTTTTTACTCGACTAGCATGCGGGAAGCATCCTCTTGCACGTGTTTTTACTCGACTAGCATGCGGGATGCATCCTCTCGCACGTGTTTTTACTCGACTAGCCTGCGGGAAGCATCCTCTCGCACGTGTTTTTACTCGACTAGCCTGCGGGATGCATCCTCTCGCACGTGTTTTTACTCGACTAGCCTGCGGGAAGCATCCTCTTGCACGTGTTTTTACTCGTCTAGCCTGCGGGATGCATCCTCTCGCACGTGTTTTTACTCGACTAGCCTGCAGGATGCATCCTCTCGCACGTGTTTTTGCTCGACTAGCCTGCGGGATGCATCCTCTCGCACGTGTTTTTACTCGACTAGCCTGCGGGATGCATCCTCTCGCACGTGTTTTTACTCGACTAGCCTGCGGGAAGCATCCTCTTGCACGTGTTTTTACTCGACTACCCTGCGGGATGCATCCTCTCGCACGTGTTTTTACTCGACTAGCCTGCAGGATGCATCCTCTCGCACGTGTTTTTACTCGACTAGCCTGCGGGATGCATCCTCTCGCACGTGTTTTTGCTCGACTAGCCTGCGGGATGCATCCTCTCGCACGTGTTTTTGCTCGACTAGCCTGCGGGATGCATCCTCTCGCACGTGTTTTTGCTCGACTCTAGCCTGCGGGATGCATCCTCTCGCACGTGTTTTTACTCGACTAGCCTGCGGGATACATCCTCTCGCACGTGTTTTTACTCGACTAGCCTGCAGGATGCATCCTCTCGCACGTGTTTTTACTCGACTAGCCTGCGGGATGCATCCTCTCGCACGTGTTTTTACTCGACTAGCCTGCGGGATGCATCCTCTCGCACGTGTTTTTACTCGACTAGCCTGCAGGATGCATCCTCTCGCACGTGTTTTTGCTCGACTAGCCTGCGGGATGCATCCTCTCGCACGTGTTTTTACTCGACTAGCCTGCGGGATGCATCCTCTCGCACGTGTTTTTACTCGACTAGCCTGCGGGAAGCATCCTCTTGCACGTGTTTTTACTCGACTACCCTGCGGGATGCATCCTCTCGCACGTGTTTTTACTCGACTAGCCTGCAGGATGCATCCTCTCGCACGTGTTTTTACTCGACTAGCCTGCGGGATGCATCCTCTCGCACGTGTTTTTGCTCGACTAGCCTGCGGGATGCATCCTCTCGCACGTGTTTTTGCTCGACTAGCCTGCGGGATGCATCCTCTCGCACGTGTTTTTGCTCGACTAGCCTGCGGGATGCATCCTCTCGCACGTGTTTTTACTCGACTAGCATGCGGGATGCATCCTCTCGCACGTGTTTTTACTCGACTAGCCTGCGGGAAGCATCCTCTCGCACGTGTTTTGACTCGACTAGCCTGCGGGATGCATCCTCTCGCACGTGTTTTTACTCGACTAGCCTGCGGGATGCATCCTCTCGCACGTGTTTTTACTCGACTAGCATGCGGGAAGCATCCTCTTGCACGTGTTTTTACTCGACTAGCATGCGGGATGCATCCTCTCGCACGTGTTTTTACTCGACTAGCCTGCGGGAAGCATCCTCTCGCACGTGTTTTTACTCGACTAGCCTGCGGGATGCATCCTCTCGCACGTGTTTTTACTCGACTAGCCTGCGGGAAGCATCCTCTTGCACGTGTTTTTACTCGTCTAGCCTGCGGGATGCATCCTCTCGCACGTGTTTTTACTCGACTAGCCTGCAGGATGCATCCTCTCGCACGTGTTTTTGCTCGACTAGCCTGCGGGATGCATCCTCTCGCACGTGTTTTTACTCGACTAGCCTGCGGGATGCATCCTCTCGCACGTGTTTTTACTCGACTAGCCTGCGGGAAGCATCCTCTTGCACGTGTTTTTACTCGACTACCCTGCGGGATGCATCCTCTCGCACGTGTTTTTACTCGACTAGCCTGCAGGATGCATCCTCTCGCACGTGTTTTTACTCGACTAGCCTGCGGGATGCATCCTCTCGCACGTGTTTTTGCTCGACTAGCCTGCGGGATGCATCCTCTCGCACGTGTTTTTGCTCGACTAGCCTGCGGGATGCATCCTCTCGCACGTGTTTTTGCTCGACTAGCCTGCGGGATGCATCCTCTCGCACGTGTTTTTACTCGACTAGCCTGCGGGATACATCCTCTCGCACGTGTTTTTACTCGACTAGCCTGCAGGATGCATCCTCTCGCACGTGTTTTTACTCGACTAGCCTGCGGGATGCATCCTCTCGCACGTGTTTTTGCTCGACAAGCCTGCGGGATGCATCCTCTCGCACGTGTTTTTGCTCGACTAGCCTGCGGGATGCATCCTTTCGCACGTGTTTTTGCTCGACTAGCCTGCGGGATGCATCCTCTCGCACGTGTTTTTACTCGACTAGCCTGCGGGATGCATCCTCTCGCACGTGTTTTTACTCGACTACCCTGCGGGATGCATCCTCTCGCACGTGTTTTTGCTCGACTATCCATGCGCATCCCAAAAAACCTGCGCATGCGCATCCCACAAAACCTGCGCATGCGCATCCCACAAAACCTCGCACGTGTTTTTACTCGACTAGCCTGCGGGATGCATCCTCTCGCACGTGTTTTTACTCGACTAGCCTGCGGGATGCATCCTCTCGCACGTGTTTTTGCTCGACTAGCCTGCGGGATGCATCCTCTCGCACGTGTTTTTGCTCGACTAGCCTGCGGGACGCATCCTCTCGCACGTGTTTTTACTCGACTAGCCTGCGGGATGCATCCTCTCGCACGTGTTTTTACTCGACTAGCCTGCGGGAAGCATCCTCTTGCACGTGTTTTTACTCGACTACCCTGCGGGATGCATCCTCTCGCACGTGTTTTTACTCGACTAGCCTGCAGGATGCATCCTCTCGCACGTGTTTTTACTCGACTAGCCTGCGGGATGCATCCTCTCGCACGTGTTTTTGCTCGACTAGCCTGCGGGATGCATCCTCTCGCACGTGTTTTTGCTCGACTAGCCTGCGGGATGCATCCTCTCGCACGTGTTTTTGCTCGACTAGCCTGCGGGATGCATCCTCTCGCACGTGTTTTTACTCGACTAGCCTGCGGGATGCATCCTCTCGCACGTGTTTTTACTCGACTACCCTGCGGGATGCATCCTCTCGCACGTGTTTTTGCTCGACTATCCATGCGCATCCCAAAAAACCTGCGCATGCGCATCCCACAAAACCTGCGCATGCGCATCCCACAAAACCTGCGCATGCGCATCCCACAAAACCTGTGCATGCGCATCCCACAAAACCTCGCACGTGTTTTTACTCGACTAGCCTGCGGGATGCATCCTCTCGCACGTGTTTTTACTCGACTAGCCTGCGGGATGCATCCTCTCGCACGTGTTTTTGCTCGACTAGCCTGCGGGATGCATCCTCTCGCACGTGTTTTTGCTCGACTAGCCTGCGGGAAGCATCCTCTTGCACGTGTTTTTACTCGACTACCCTGCGGGAAGCATCCTCTTGCACGTGTTTTTACTCGACTAGCATGCGGGATGCATCCTCTCGCACGTGTTTTTACTCGACTAGCCTGCGGGAAGCATCCTCTCGCACGTGTTTTGACTCGACTAGCCTGCGGGATGCATCCTCCCGCACGTGTTTTTACTCGACTAGCCTGCGGGATGCATCCTCTCGCACGTGTTTTTACTCGACTAGCCTGCGGGAAGCATCCTCTTGCACGTGTTTTTACTCGACTAGCATGCGGGATGCATCCTCTCGCACGTGTTTTTACTCGACTAGCCTGCGGGAAGCATCCTCTCGCACGTGTTTTTACTCGACTAGCCTGCGGGATGCATCCTCTCGCACGTGTTTTTACTCGACTAGCCTGCGGGAAGCATCCTCTTGCACGTGTTTTTACTCGTCTAGCCTGCGGGATGCATCCTCTCGCACGTGTTTTTACTCGACTAGCCTGCAGGATGCATCCTCTCGCACGTGTTTTTGCTCGACTAGCCTGCGGGATGCATCCTCTCGCACGTGTTTTTGCTCGACTAGCCTGCGGGATGCATCCTCTCGCACGTGTTTTTACTCGACTAGCCTGCGGGATGCATCCTCTCGCACGTGTTTTTACTCGACTACCCTGCGGGATGCATCCTCTCGCACGTGTTTTTGCTCGACTATCCATGCGCATCCCAAAAAACCTGCGCATGCGCATCCCACAAAACCTGCGCATGCGCATCCCACAAAACCTGCGCATGCGCATCCCACAAAACCTCGCACGTGTTTTTACTCGACTAGCCTGCGGGATGCATCCTCTCGCACGTGTTTTTGCTCGACTAGCCTGCGGGAAGCATCCTCTTGCACGTGTTTTTACTCGACTACCCTGCGGGATGCATCCTCTCCCACGTGTTTTTACTCGACTAGCCTGCAGGATGCATCCTCTCGCACGTGTTTTTACTCGACTAGCCTGCGGGATGCATCCTCTCGCACGTGTTTTTGCTCGACTAGCCTGCGGGACGCATCCTCTCGCACGTGTTTTTACTCGACTAGCCTGCGGGATGCATCCTCTCGCACGTGTTTTTACTCGACTAGCCTGCGGGATGCATCCTCTCGCACGTGTTTTTACTCGACTAGCCTGCGGGATGCATCCTCTCGCACGTGTTTTTGCTCGACTAGCCTGCGGGATGCATCCTCTCGCACGTGTTTTTGCTCGACTAGCCTGCGGGACGCATCCTCTCGCACGTGTTTTTACTCGACTAGCCTGCGGGATGCATCCTCTCGCACGTGTTTTTACTCGACTAGCCTGCGGGAAGCATCCTCTTGCACGTGTTTTTACTCGACTAGCCTGCGGGATGCATCCTCTCGCACGTGTTTTTACTCGACTAGCCTGCAGGATGCATCCTCTCGCACGTGTTTTTACTCGACTAGCCTGCGGGATGCATCCTCTCGCACGTGTTTTTGCTCGACAAGCCTGCGGGATGCATCCTCTCGCACGTGTTTTTGCTCGACTAGCCTGCGGGATGCATCCTTTCGCACGTGTTTTTGCTCGACTAGCCTGCGGGATGCATCCTCTCGCACGTGTTTTTACTCGACTAGCCTGCGGGATGCATCCTCTCGCACGTGTTTTTACTCGACTACCCTGCGGGATGCATCCTCTCGCACGTGTTTTTGCTCGACTATCCATGCGCATCCCAAAAAACCTGCGCATGCGCATCCCACAAAACCTGCGCATGCGCATCCCACAAAACCTCGCACGTGTTTTTACTCGACTAGCCTGCGGGATGCATCCTCTCGCACGTGTTTTTACTCGACTAGCCTGCGGGATGCATCCTCTCGCACGTGTTTTTGCTCGACTAGCCTGCGGGATGCATCCTCTCGCACGTGTTTTTGCTCGACTAGCCTGCGGGACGCATCCTCTCGCACGTGTTTTTACTCGACTAGCCTGCGGGATGCATCCTCTCGCACGTGTTTTTACTCGACTAGCCTGCGGGAAGCATCCTCTTGCACGTGTTTTTACTCGACTACCCTGCGGGATGCATCCTCTCGCACGTGTTTTTACTCGACTAGCCTGCAGGATGCATCCTCTCGCACGTGTTTTTACTCGACTAGCCTGCGGGATGCATCCTCTCGCACGTGTTTTTGCTCGACTAGCCTGCGGGATGCATCCTCTCGCACGTGTTTTTGCTCGACTAGCCTGCGGGATGCATCCTCTCGCACGTGTTTTTGCTCGACTAGCCTGCGGGATGCATCCTCTCGCACGTGTTTTTACTCGACTAGCCTGCGGGATACATCCTCTCGCACGTGTTTTTACTCGACTACCCTGCGGGATGCATCGTCTCGCACGTGTTTTTGCTCGACTATCCATGCGCATCCCAAAAAACCTGCGCATGCGCATCCCACAAAACCTGCGCATGCGCATCCCACAAAACCTGTGCATGCGCATCCCACAAAACCTCGCACGTGTTTTTACTCGACTAGCCTGCGGGATGCATCCTCTCGCACGTGTTTTTACTCGACTAGCCTGCGGGATGCATCCTCTCGCACGTGTTTTTGCTCGACTAGCCTGCGGGATGCATCCTCTCGCACGTGTTTTTGCTCGACTAGCCTGCGGGAAGCATCCTCTTGCACGTGTTTTTACTCGACTACCCTGCGGGAAGCATCCTCTTGCACGTGTTTTTACTCGACTAGCATGCGGGATGCATCCTCTCGCACGTGTTTTTACTGGACTAGCCTGCGGGAAGCATCCTCTCGCA
>NW_027471930.1:0-15987 GCF_051020765.1 Lasioglossum baleicum | reverse complement strand
AGGATGCATCCCGCAGGCTAGTCGAGTAAAAACACGTGCGAGAGGATGCATCCCGCAGGCTAGTCGAGTAAAAACACGTGCGAGAGGATGCATCCCGCAGGCTAGTCGAGTAAAAACACGTGCGAGAGGATGCATCCCGCAGGCTAGTCGAGTAAAAACACGTGCAAGAGGATGCTTCCCGCAGGCTAGTCGAGTAAAAACACGTGCGAGAGGATGCATCCCGCAGGCTAGTCGAGTAAAAACACGTGCGAGAGGATGCATCCCGCAGGCTAGTCGAGAAAAAACACGTGCGAGAGGATGCATCCCGCAGGCTAGTCGAGCAAAAACACGTGCGAGAGGATGCATCCCGCAGGCTAGACGAGTAAAAACACGAGCGAGAGGATGCATCCCGCAGGCTAGTCGAGTAAAAACACGTGCGAGAGGATGCATCCCGGAGGCTAGTCGAGCAAAAACACGTGCGAGAGGATGCATCCCGCAGGCAAGTCGAGCAAAAACACGTGCGAGAGGATGCATCCCGCAGGCTAGTCGAGCAAAAACACGTGCGAGAGGATGCATCCCGCAGGCTAGTTGAGTAAAAACACGTGCGAGAGGATGCTTCCCGCAGGCTAGTTGAGTAAAAACACGTGCGAGAGGATGCTTCCCGCAGGCTAGTCGAGTAAAAACACGTGCGAGAGGATGCTTCCCGCAGGCTAGTCGAGTAAAAACACGTGCGAGAGGATGCATCCCGCAGGCTAGTCGAGTAAAAACACGTGCGAGAGGATGCTTCCCGCAAAGGTTAGTCGAGTAAAAACACGTGCGAGAGGATGCTTCCCGCAGGCTAGTCGAGTAAAAACACGTGCGAGAGGATGCATCCCGCAGGCTAGTCGAGTAAAAACACGTGCGAGAGGATGCATCCCGCAGGCTAGTCGAGTAAAAACACGTGCGAGAGGATGCATCCCGCAGGCTAGTCGAGTAAAAACACGTGCGAGAGGATGCATCCCGCAGGCTAGTCGAGTAAAAACACGTGCGAGGGGATGCATCCCGCAGGCTAGTCGAGTAAAAACACGTGCGAGGTTTTGTGGGATGCGCATGCGCAGGTTTTGTGGGATGCGCATGCGCCGGTTTTTTGGGATGCGCATGGCTAGTCGAGCAAAAACACGTGCGAGAGGATGCATCCCGCAGGCTAGTCGAGCAAAAACACGTGCGAGAGGATGCATCCCGCAGGCTAGTCGAGCAAAAACACGTGCGAGAGGATGCATCCCGCAGGCTAGTCGAGCAAAAACACGTGCGAGAGGATGCATCCTGCAGGCTAGTCGAGTAAAACACGTGCGTGAGGATGCATTCCGCAGGCTAGTCGAGTAAAAACACGTGCGAGAGGATGCATTCCGCAGGCTAGTCGAGCAAAAACACGTGCGAGAGGATGCATCCCGCAGGCAAGTCGAGCAAAAACACGTGCGAGAGGATGCATCCCGCAGGCTAGTCGAGTAAAAACAAGTGCGAGAGGATGCATCCCGCAGGCTAGTCGAGTAAAAACACGTGCGAGAGGATGCATCCCGCAGGCTAGTCGAGTAAAAACAAGTGCGAGAGGATGCATCCCGCAGGCTAGTCGAGCAAAAACACGTGCGAGAGGATGCATCCCGCAGGCTAGTCGAGTAAAAACACGTGCGAGAGGATGCATCCCGCAGGCTAGACGAGTAAAAACACGAGCGAGAGGATGCATCCCGCAGGCTAGTCGAGTAAAAACACGTGCGAGAGGATGCATCCCGCAGGCTAGTCGAGTAAAAACACGTGCGAGAGGATGCATCCCGCAGGCTAGTCGAGTAAAAACACGTGCAAGAGGATGCTTCCCGCAGGCTAGTCGAGTAAAAACACGTGCGAGAGGATGCATCCCGCAGGCTAGTCGAGAAAAACACGTGCGAGAGGATGCATCCCGCAGGCTAGTCGAGTAAAAACACGTGCGAGAGGATGCATCCCGCAGGCTAGTCGAGCAAAAACACGTGCGAGAGGATGCATCCCGCAGGCTAGACGAGTAAAAACACGAGCGAGAGGATGCATCCCGCAGGCTAGTCGAGTAAAAACACGTGCGAGAGGATGCATCCCGCAGGCTAGTCGAGTAAAAACACGTGCGAGAGGATGCATCCCGCAGGCTAGTCGAGTAAAAACACGTGCGAGAGGATGCATCCCGCAGGCTAGTCGAGTAAAAACACGTGCGAGAGGATGCATCCCGCAGGCTAGTCGAGTAAAAACACGTGCGAGAGGATGCATCCCGCAGGCTAGTCGAGTAAAAACACGTGCGAGAGGATCCATCCCGCAGGCTAGTCGAGCAAAAACACGTGCGAGAGGATGCATCCCGCAGGCTAGTTGAGTAAAAACACGTGCGAGAGGATGCTTCCCGCAGGCTAGTCGAGTAAAAACACGTGCGAGAGGATGCTTCCCGCAGGCTAGTCGAGTAAAAACACGTGCGAGAGGATGCATCCCGCAGGCTAGTCGAGTAAAAACACGTGCGAGAGGATGCTTCCCGCAAGGCTAGTCGAGTAAAAACACGTGCGAGAGGATGCTTCCCGCAGGCTAGTCGAGTAAAAACACGTGCGAGAGCATGCATCCCGCAGGCTAGTCGAGTAAAAACACGTGCGAGAGGATGCATCCCGCAGGCTAGTCGAGTAAAAACACGTGCGAGAGGATGCATCCCGCAGGCTAGTCGAGTAAAAACACGTGCGAGAGGATGCATCCCGCAGGCTAGACGAGTAAAAACACGAGCGAGAGGATGCATCCCGCAGGCTAGTCGAGTAAAAACACGTGCGAGAGGATGCATCCCGCAGGCTAGTCGAGTAAAAACACGTGCGAGAGGATGCATCCCGCAGGCTAGTCGAGTAAAAACACGTGCGAGAGGATGCTTCCCGCAGGCTAGTCGAGTAAAAACACGTGCGAGAGGATGCATCCCGCAGGCTAGTCGAGTAAAAACACGTGCGAGGGGATGCATCCCGCAGGCTAGTCGAGTAAAAACACGTGCGAGGTTTTGTGGGATGCGCATGCGCAGGTTTTGTGGGATGCGCATGCGCCGGTTTTTTGGGATGCGCATGGCTAGTCGAGCAAAAACACGTGCGAGAGGATGCATCCCGCAGGCTAGTCGAGCAAAAACACGTGCGAGAGGATGCATCCCGCAGGCTAGTCGAGCAAAAACACGTGCGAGAGGATGCATCCCGAGGCTAGTCGAGTAAAAACACGTGCGAGAGGATGCATCCCGCAGGCTAGACGAGTAAAAACACGAGCGAGAGGATGCATCCCGCAGGCTAGTCGAGTAAAAACACGTGCGAGAGGATGCATCCCGCAGGCTAGTCGAGTAAAAACACGTGCGAGAAGATGCATCCCGCAGGCTAGTCGAGTAAAAACACGTGCGAGAGGATGCATCCCGCAGGCTAGACGAGTAAAAACACGAGCGAGAGGATGCATCGCGCAGGCTAGTCGAGTAAAAACACGTGCGAGAGGATGCATCCCGCAGGCTAGTCGAGTAAAAACACGTGCGAGAGGATGCATCCCGCAGGCTAGTCGAGTAAAAACACGTGCGAGAGGATGCTTCCCGCAGGCTAGTCGAGTAAAAACACGTGCGAGAGGATGCATCCCGCAGGCTAGTCGAGTAAAAACACGTGCGAGGGGATGCATCCCGCAGGCTAGTCGAGTAAAAACACGTGCGAGGTTTTGTGGGATGCGCATGCGCAGGTTTTGTGGGATGCGCATGCGCCGGTTTTTTGGGATGCGCATGGCTAGTCGAGCAAAAACACGTGCGAGAGGATGCATCCCGCAGGCTAGTCGAGCAAAAACACGTGCGAGAGGATGCATCCCGCAGGCTAGTCGAGCAAAAACACGTGCGAGAGGATGCATCCCGCAGGCAAGTCGAGTAAAAACACGTGCGAGAGGATGCATCCCGCATTCTAGACGAGTAAAAACACGAGCGAGAGGATGCATCCCGCAGGCTAGTCGAGTAAAAACACGTGCGAGAGGATGCATCCCGCAGGCTAGTCGAGTAAAAACACGTGCGAGAGGATGCACCCCGCAGGCTAGTCGAGTAAAAACACGTGCGAGAGGATGCTTCCCGCAGGCTAGTCGAGTAAAAACACGTGCGAGAGGATGCATCCCGCAGGCTAGTCGAGTAAAAACACGTGCGAGAGGATGCATCCCGCAGGCTAGTCGAGTAAAAACACGTGCAAGAGGATGCTTCCCGCAGGCTAGTCGAGTAAAAACACGTGCGAGAGGATGCATCCCGCAGGCTAGTCGAGTAAAAACACGTGCGAGAGGATGCATCCCGCAGGCTAGTCGAGAAAAAACACGTGCGAGAGGATGCATCCCGCAGGCTAGTCGAGCAAAAACACGTGCGAGAGGATGCATCCCGCAGGCTAGACGAGTAAAAACACGAGCGAGAGGATGCATCCCGCAGGCTAGTCGAGTAAAAACACGTGCGAGAGGATGCATCCCGGAGGCTAGTCGAGCAAAAACACGTGCGAGAGGATGCATCCCGCAGGCAAGTCGAGCAAAAACACGTGCGAGAGGATGCATCCCGCAGGCTAGTCGAGCAAAAACACGTGCGAGAGGATGCATCCCGCAGGCTAGTTGAGTAAAAACACGTGCGAGAGGATGCTTCCCGCAGGCTAGTTGAGTAAAAACACGTGCGAGAGGATGCTTCCCGCAGGCTAGTCGAGTAAAAACACGTGCGAGAGGATGCTTCCCGCAGGCTAGTCGAGTAAAAACACGTGCGAGAGGATGCATCCCGCAGGCTAGTCGAGTAAAAACACGTGCGAGAGGATGCTTCCCGCAAAGGTTAGTCGAGTAAAAACACGTGCGAGAGGATGCTTCCCGCAGGCTAGTCGAGTAAAAACACGTGCGAGAGGATGCATCCCGCAGGCTAGTCGAGTAAAAACACGTGCGAGAGGATGCATCCCGCAGGCTAGTCGAGTAAAAACACGTGCGAGAGGATGCATCCCGCAGGCTAGTCGAGTAAAAACACGTGCGAGAGGATGCATCCCGCAGGCTAGTCGAGTAAAAACACGTGCGAGGGGATGCATCCCGCAGGCTAGTCGAGTAAAAACACGTGCGAGGTTTTGTGGGATGCGCATGCGCAGGTTTTGTGGGATGCGCATGCGCCGGTTTTTTGGGATGCGCATGGCTAGTCGAGCAAAAACACGTGCGAGAGGATGCATCCCGCAGGCTAGTCGAGCAAAAACACGTGCGAGAGGATGCATCCCGCAGGCTAGTCGAGCAAAAACACGTGCGAGAGGATGCATCCCGCAGGCTAGTCGAGCAAAAACACGTGCGAGAGGATGCATCCTGCAGGCTAGTCGAGTAAAACACGTGCGTGAGGATGCATTCCGCAGGCTAGTCGAGTAAAAACACGTGCGAGAGGATGCATTCCGCAGGCTAGTCGAGCAAAAACACGTGCGAGAGGATGCATCCCGCAGGCAAGTCGAGCAAAAACACGTGCGAGAGGATGCATCCCGCAGGCTAGTCGAGTAAAAACAAGTGCGAGAGGATGCATCCCGCAGGCTAGTCGAGTAAAAACACGTGCGAGAGGATGCATCCCGCAGGCTAGTCGAGTAAAAACAAGTGCGAGAGGATGCATCCCGCAGGCTAGTCGAGTAAAAACACGTGCAAGAGGATGCATCCCGCAGGCTAGTCGAGCAAAAACACTTGCGAGAGGATGCATCCCGCAGGCAAGTCGAGCAAAAACACGTGCGAGAGGATGCATCCCGCAGGCTAGTCGAGCAAAAACACGTGCGAGAGGATGCATCCCGCAGGCTAGTCGAGCAAAAACACGTGCGAGAGGATGCATCCCGCAGGCTAGTCGAGTAAAAACACGTGCGAGAGGATGCATCCCGCAGGCTAGACGAGTAAAAACACGAGCGAGAGGATGCATCCCGCAGGCTAGTCGAGTAAAAACACGTGCGAGAGGATGCATCCCGCAGGCTAGTCGAGTAAAAACACGTGCGAGAGGATGCATCCCGCAGGCTAGTCGAGTAAAAACACGTGCAAGAGGATGCTTCCCGCAGGCTAGTCGAGTAAAAACACGTGCGAGAGGATGCATCCCGCAGGCTAGTCGAGTAAAAACACGTGCGAGAGGATGCATCCCGCAGGCTAGTCGAGTAAAAACACGTGCGAGAGGATGCATCCCGCAGGCTAGTCGAGCAAAAACACGTGCGAGAGGATGCATCCCGCAGGCTAGACGAGTAAAAACACGAGCGAGAGGATGCATCCCGCAGGCTAGTCGAGTAAAAACACGTGCGAGAGGATGCATCCCGCAGGCTAGTCGAGTAAAAACACGTGCGAGAGGATGCATCCCGCAGGCTAGTCGAGTAAAAACACGTGCGAGAGGATGCATCCCGCAGGCTAGTCGAGTAAAAACACGTGCGAGAGGATGCATCCCGCAGGCTAGTCGAGTAAAAACACGTGCGAGAGGATGCATCCCGCAGGCTAGTCGAGTAAAAACACGTGCGAGAGGATCCATCCCGCAGGCTAGTCGAGCAAAAACACGTGCGAGAGGATGCATCCCGCAGGCTAGTTGAGTAAAAACACGTGCGAGAGGATGCTTCCCGCAGGCTAGTCGAGTAAAAACACGTGCGAGAGGATGCTTCCCGCAGGCTAGTCGAGTAAAAACACGTGCGAGAGGATGCATCCCGCAGGCTAGTCGAGTAAAAACACGTGCGAGAGGATGCTTCCCGCAAGGCTAGTCGAGTAAAAACACGTGCGAGAGGATGCTTCCCGCAGGCTAGTCGAGTAAAAACACGTGCGAGAGCATGCATCCCGCAGGCTAGTCGAGTAAAAACACGTGCGAGAGGATGCATCCCGCAGGCTAGTCGAGTAAAAACACGTGCGAGAGGATGCATCCCGCAGGCTAGTCGAGTAAAAACACGTGCGAGAGGATGCATCCCGCAGGCTAGACGAGTAAAAACACGAGCGAGAGGATGCATCCCGCAGGCTAGTCGAGTAAAAACACGTGCGAGAGGATGCATCCCGCAGGCTAGTCGAGTAAAAACACGTGCGAGAGGATGCATCCCGCAGGCTAGTCGAGTAAAAACACGTGCGAGAGGATGCTTCCCGCAGGCTAGTCGAGTAAAAACACGTGCGAGAGGATGCATCCCGCAGGCTAGTCGAGTAAAAACACGTGCGAGGGGATGCATCCCGCAGGCTAGTCGAGTAAAAACACGTGCGAGGTTTTGTGGGATGCGCATGCGCAGGTTTTGTGGGATGCGCATGCGCCGGTTTTTTGGGATGCGCATGGCTAGTCGAGCAAAAACACGTGCGAGAGGATGCATCCCGCAGGCTAGTCGAGCAAAAACACGTGCGAGAGGATGCATCCCGCAGGCTAGTCGAGCAAAAACACGTGCGAGAGGATGCATCCCGAGGCTAGTCGAGTAAAAACACGTGCGAGAGGATGCATCCCGCAGGCTAGACGAGTAAAAACACGAGCGAGAGGATGCATCCCGCAGGCTAGTCGAGTAAAAACACGTGCGAGAGGATGCATCCCGCAGGCTAGTCGAGTAAAAACACGTGCGAGAAGATGCATCCCGCAGGCTAGTCGAGTAAAAACACGTGCGAGAGGATGCATCCCGCAGGCTAGACGAGTAAAAACACGAGCGAGAGGATGCATCGCGCAGGCTAGTCGAGTAAAAACACGTGCGAGAGGATGCATCCCGCAGGCTAGTCGAGTAAAAACACGTGCGAGAGGATGCATCCCGCAGGCTAGTCGAGTAAAAACACGTGCGAGAGGATGCTTCCCGCAGGCTAGTCGAGTAAAAACACGTGCGAGAGGATGCATCCCGCAGGCTAGTCGAGTAAAAACACGTGCGAGGGGATGCATCCCGCAGGCTAGTCGAGTAAAAACACGTGCGAGGTTTTGTGGGATGCGCATGCGCAGGTTTTGTGGGATGCGCATGCGCCGGTTTTTTGGGATGCGCATGGCTAGTCGAGCAAAAACACGTGCGAGAGGATGCATCCCGCAGGCTAGTCGAGCAAAAACACGTGCGAGAGGATGCATCCCGCAGGCTAGTCGAGCAAAAACACGTGCGAGAGGATGCATCCCGCAGGCAAGTCGAGTAAAAACACGTGCGAGAGGATGCATCCCGCATTCTAGACGAGTAAAAACACGAGCGAGAGGATGCATCCCGCAGGCTAGTCGAGTAAAAACACGTGCGAGAGGATGCATCCCGCAGGCTAGTCGAGTAAAAACACGTGCGAGAGGATGCACCCCGCAGGCTAGTCGAGTAAAAACACGTGCGAGAGGATGCTTCCCGCAGGCTAGTCGAGTAAAAACACGTGCGAGAGGATGCATCCCGCAGGCTAGTCGAGTAAAAACACGTGCGAGAGGATGCATCCCGCAGGCTAGTCGAGTAAAAACACGTGCGAGGTTTTGTGGGATGCGCATGCGCAGGTTTTGTGGGATGCGCATGCGCCGGTTTTTTGGGATGCGCATGGCTAGTCGAGCAAAAACACGTGCGAGAGGATGCATCCCGCAGGCTAGTCGAGCAAAAACACGTGCTAGAGGATGCATCCCGCAGGCTAGTCGAGCAAAAACACGTGCGAGAGGATGCATCCCGCAGGCTAGTCGAGCAAAAACACGTGCGAGAGGATGCATCCCGCAGGCTAGTCGAGTAAAAACACGTGCGAGAGGATGCATCCCGCAGGCTAGACGAGTAAAAACACGAGCGAGAGGATGTATCCCGCAGGCTAGTCGAGTAAAAACACGTGCGAGGGTATGCATCCCGCAGGCTAGTCGAGTAAAAACACGTGCGGGAGGATGCATCCCGCAGGCTAGTCGAGTAAAAACACGTGCGAGAGGATGCATCCCGCAGGCTAGTCGAGTAAAAACACGTGCGAGGTTTTGTGGGATGCGCATGCGCAGGTTTTTTGGGATGCGCATGGCTAGTCGAGCAAAAACACGTGCGAGAGGATGCATCCCGCAGGCTAGTCGAGTAAAAACACGTGCGAGAGGATGCATCCCGCAGGCTAGTCGAGCAAAAACACGTGCGAGAGGATGCATCCTGCAGGCTAGTCGAGTAAAACACGTGCGTGAGGATGCATTCCGCAGGCTAGTCGAGTAAAAACACGTGCGAGAGGATGCATCCCGCAGGCTAGTCGAGTAAAAACAAGTGCGAGAGGATGCATCCCGCAGGCTAGTCGAGTAAAAACACGTGCGAGAGGATGCATCCCGCAGGCTAGTCGAGTAAAAACACGTGCGAGAGGATGCATCCCGCAGGCTAGTCGAGTAAAAACACGTGCGAGAAGATGCATCCCGCAGGCTAGTCGAGTAAAAACACGTGCAAGAGGATGCATCCCGCAGGCTAGTCGAGCAAAAACACGTGCGAGAGGATGCATCCCGCAGGCAAGTCGAGCAAAAACACGTGCGAGAGGATGCATCCCGCGGGCTAGTCAAGTAAAAACAAGTGCGAGAGGATGCATCCCGCAGGCTAGTCGAGTAAAAACACGTGCGAGAGGATGCATCCCGCAGGCTAGTCGAGTAAAAACAAGTGCGAGAGGATGCATCCCGCAGGCTAGTCGAGTAAAAACACGTGCGAGAGGATGCATCCCGCAGGCTAGTCGAGTAAAAACACGTGCGAGAGGATGCTTCCCGCAGGCTAGTCGAGTAAAAACACGTGCGAGAGGATGCATCCCGCAGGCTAGTCGAGTAAAAACACGTGCGAGAGGATGCATCCCGCAGGCTAGTCGAGTAAAAACACGAGCGAGAGGATGCATCCCGCAGGCTAGTCGAGTAAAAACACGTGCGAGAGGATGCATCCCGCAGGCTTGTCGAGTAAAAACACGTGCGAGAGGATGCACCCCGCAGGCTAGTCGAGTAAAAACACGTGCGAGAGGATGCTTCCCGCAGGCTAGTCGAGTAAAAACACGTGCGAGAGGATGCATCCCGCAGGCTAGTCGAGTAAAAACACGTGCGAGAGGATGCATCCCGCAGGCTAGTCGAGTAAAAACACGTGCGAGGTTTTGTGGGATGCGCATGCGCAGGTTTTGTGGGATGCGCATGCGCCGGTTTTTTGGGATGCGCATGGCTAGTCGAGCAAAAACACGTGCGAGAGGATGCATCCCGCAGGCTAGTCGAGCAAAAACACGTGCTAGAGGATGCATCCCGCAGGCTAGTCGAGCAAAAACACGTGCGAGAGGATGCATCCCGCAGGCTAGTCGAGCAAAAACACGTGCGAGAGGATGCATCCCGCAGCCTAGTCGAGTAAAAACACGTGCGAGAGGATGCATCCCGCAGGCTAGACGAGTAAAAACACGAGCGAGAGGATGCATCCCGCAGGCTAGTCGAGTAAAAACACGTGCGAGGGGATGCATCCCGCAGGCTAGTCGAGTAAAAACACGTGCGAGGTTTTGTGGGATGCGCATGCGCAGGTTTTTTGGGATGCGCATGGCTAGTCGAGCAAAAACACGTGCGAGAGGATGCATCCCGCAGGCTAGTCGAGTAAAAACACGTGCGAGAGGATGCATCCCGCAGGCTAGTCGAGTAAAAACACGTGCGAGAGGATGCATCCCGCAGGCTAGTCGAGCAAAAACACGTGCGAGAGGATACATCCTGCAGGCTAGTCGAGTAAAACACGTGCGTGAGGATGCATTCCGCAGGCTAGTCGAGTAAAAACACGTACGAGAGGATGCATTCCGCAGGCTAGTCGAGTAAAAACACGTGCGAGAAGATGCATCCCGCAGGCAAGTCGAGCAAAAACACGTGCGAGAGGATGCATCCCGCAGGCTAGTCGAGCAAAAACACGTGCGAGAGGATGCATCCCGCAGGCAAGTCGAGCATAAACACGTGCGAGAGGATGCATCCCGCAGGCTAGTCGAGTAAAAACACGTGCGAGAGGATGCTTCCCGCAGGCTAGTCGAGTAAAAACACGTGCGAGAGGATGCATCCCGCAGGCTAGTCGAGTAAAAACAAGTGCGAGAGGATGCATCCCGCAGGCTAGTCGAGTAAAAACACGTGCGAGAGGATGCATCCCGCAGGCTAGTCGAGTAAAAACACGTGCGAGAGGATGCATCCCGCAGGCTAGACGAGTAAAAACACGTGCGAGAGGATGCATCCCGCAGGCTAGTCGAGTAAAAACACGTGCGAGGTCTTGTGGGATGCGCATGCGCAGGTTTTGTGGGATGCGCATGCGCCGGTTTTTTGGGATGCGCATGGCTAGTCGAGCAAAAACACGTGCGAGAGGATGCATCCCGCAGGCTAGTCGAGCAAAAACACGTGCTAGAGGATGCATCCCGCAGGCTAGTCGAGCAAAAACACGTGCGAGAGGATGCATCCCGCAGGCTAGTCGAGCAAAAACACGTGCGAGAGGATGCATCCCGCAGGCTAGTCGAGTAAAAACACGTGCGAGAGGATGCATCCCGCAGGCTAGACGAGTAAAAACACGAGCGAGAGGATGCATCCCGCAGGCTAGTCGAGTAAAAACACGTGCGAGGGGATGCATCCCGCAGGCTAGTCGAGTAAAAACACGTGCGGGAGGATGCATCCCGCAGGCTAGTCGAGTAAAAACACGTGCGAGAGGATGCATCCCGCAGGCTAGTCAAGTAAAAACACGTGCGAGGTTTTGTGGGATGCGCATGCGCAGGTTTTTTGGGATGCGCATGGCTAGTCGAGCAAAAACACGTGCGAGAGGATGCATCCCGCAGGCTAGTCGAGTAAAAACACGTGCGAGAGGATGCATCCCGCAGGCTAGTCGAGTAAAAACACGTGCGAGAGGATGCATCCCGCAGGCTAGTCGAGCAAAAACACGTGCGAGAGGATACATCCTGCAGGCTAGTCGAGTAAAACACGTGCGTGAGGATGCATTCCGCAGGCTAGTCGAGTAAAAACACGTGCGAGAGGATGCATTCCGCAGGCTAGTCGAGCAAAAACACGTGCGAGAGGATGCATCCCGCAGGCAAGTCGAGCAAAAACACGTGCGAGAGGATGCATCCCGCAGGCTAGTCGAGTAAAAACAAGTGCGAGAGGATGCATCCCGCAGGCTAGTCGAGTAAAAACACGTGCAAGAGGATGCATCCCGCAGGCTAGTCGAGTAAAAACACGTGCGAGAAGATGCATCCCGCAGGCTAGTCGAGTAAAAACACGTGCAAGAGGATGCATCCCGCAGGCTAGTCGAGCAAAAACACGTGCGAGAGGATGCATCCCGCAGGCAAGTCGAGCAAAAACACGTGCGAGAGGATGCATCCCGCGGGCTAGTCAAGTAAAAACAAGTGCGAGAGGATGCATCCCGCAGGCTAGTCGAGTAAAAACACGTGCGAGAGGATGCATCCCGCAGGCTAGTCGAGTAAAAACAAGTGCGAGAGGATGCATCCCGCAGGCTAGTCGAGTAAAAACACGTTCGAGAGGATGCATCCCGCAGGCTAGTCGAGTAAAAACACGTGCGACAGGATGCTTCCCGCAGGCTAGTCGAGTAAAAACACGTGCGAGAGGATGCATCCCGCAGGCTAGTCGAGTAAAAACACGTGCGAGAGGATGCATCCCGCAGGCTAGTCGAGTAAAAACACGTGCGAGAGGATGCATCCCGCAGGCTAGTCGAGTAAAAACACGTGCGAGAGGATGCATCCCGCAGGCTAGTCGAGTAAAAACACGTGCGAGAGGATGCATCCCGCAGGCTAGTCGAGTAAAAACACGTGCGAGAGGGTGCATCCTGCAGGCTAGTCGAGTAAAACACGTGCGTGAGGATGCATTCCGCAGGCTAGTCGAGTAAAAACACGTGCGAGAGGATGCATTCCGCAGGCTAGTCGAGCAAAAACACGTGCGAGAGGATGCATCCCGCAGGCAAGTCGAGCAAAAACACGTGCGAGAGGATGCATCCCGCAGGCTAGTCGAGTAAAAACACGTGCGAGAGGATGCATCCCGCAGGCTAGTCGAGCAAAAACACGTGCGAGAGGATGCATCCCGCAGGCTAGTCGAGCAAAAACACGTGCGAGAGGATGAATCCCGCAGGCTAGTCGAGTAAAAACACGTGCGAGAGGATGCATCCCGCAGGCTGGTCGAGCAAAAACACTTGCGAGAGGATGCATCCCGCAGGTTCGTCGAGCAAATACACGTGCGAGAGGATGCATCCCGCAGGCTAGTCGAGTAAAAACACGTGCGAGAGGATGCATCCCGCAGGCTAGTCGAGTAAAAACACGTGCGAGAGGATGCATCCCGCAGGCTAGTCGAGTAAAAACACGTGCGAGAGGATGCATCCCGCAGGCTAGTCGAGCAAAAACACGTGCGAGAGGATGCATCCCGCAGGCTAGTTGAGTAAAAACACGTGCGAGAGGATGCTTCCCGCAGGCTAGTCGAGTAAAAACACGTGCGAGAGGATGCTTCCCGCAGGCTAGTCGAGTAAAAACACGCGCGAGAGGATGCATCCCGCAGGCTAGTCGAGTAAAAACACGTGCGAGAGGATGCTTCCCGCAGGCTAGTCGAGTAAAAACACGTGCGAGAGGATGCTTCCCGCAGGCTAGTCGAGTAAAAACACGTGCGAGAGGATGCATCCCGCAGGCTAGTCGAGTAAAAACACGTGCGAGAGGATGCATCCCGCAGGCTAGTCGAGTAAAAACACGTGCGAGAGGATGCATCCCGCAGGCTAGTCGAGTAAAAACACGTGCGAGAGGATGCATCCCGCAGGCTAGTCGAGTAAAAACACGTGCGGGAGGATGCATCCCGCAGGCTAGTCGAGTAAAAACACGTGCGAGAGGATGCATCCTGCAGGCTAGTCGAGTAAAACACGTGCGAGATGATGCATCCCGCAGGCTAGTCGAGCAAAAACACGTGCGAGAGGATGCATCCCGCAGGCTAGTCGAGCAAAAACACGTGCGAGAGGATGCATCCCGCAGGCTAGTCGAGCAAAAACACGTGCGAGAGGATGCATCCCGCAGGCTAGTCGAGTAAAAACACGTGCGAGAGGATGCATCCCGCAGGCTAGTCGAGCAAAAACACTTGCGAGAGGATGCATCCCGCAGGCTAGTCGAGCAAAAACACGTGCGAGAGGATGCATCCCGCAGGCTAGTCGAGTAAAAACACGTGCGAGAGGATGCATCCCGCAGGCTAGACGAGTAAAAACACGAGCGAGAGGATGTATCCCGCAGGCTAGTCGAGTAAAAACACGTGCGAGGGGATGCATCCCGCAGGCTAGTCGAGTAAAAACACGTGCGGGAGGATGCATCCCGCAGGCTAGTCGAGTAAAAACACGTGCGAGAGGATGCATCCCGCAGGCTAGTCGAGTAAAAACACGTGCGAGGTTTTGTGGGATGCGCATGCGCAGGTTTTTTGGGATGCGCATGGCTAGTCGAGCAAAAACACGTGCGAGAGGATGCATCCCGCAGGCTAGTCGAGTAAAAACACGTGCGAGAGGATGCATCCCGCAGGCTAGACGAGTAAAAACACGAGCGAGAGGATGCATCCCGCAGGCTAGTCGAGTAAAAACACGTGCGAGGGGATGCATCCCGCAGGCTAGTCGAGTAAAAACACGTGCGGGAGGATGCATCCCGCAGGCTAGTCGAGTAAAAACACGTGCGAGAGGATGCATCCCGCAGGCTAGTCAAGTAAAAACACGTGCGAGGTTTTGTGGGATGCGCATGCGCAGGTTTTTTGGGATGCGCATGGCTAGTCGAGCAAAAACACGTGCGAGAGGATGCATCCCGCAGGCTAGTCGAGTAAAAACACGTGCGAGAGGATGCATCCCGCAGGCTAGTCGAGTAAAAACACGTGCGAGAGGATGCATCCCGCAGGCTAGTCGAGCAAAAACACGTGCGAGAGGATACATCCTGCAGGCTAGTCGAGTAAAACACGTGCGTGAGGATGCATTCCGCAGGCTAGTCGAGTAAAAACACGTGCGAGAGGATGCATTCCGCAGGCTAGTCGAGTAAAAACACGTGCGAGAAGATGCATCCCGCAGGCAAGTCGAGCAAAAACACGTGCGAGAGGATGCATCCCGCAGGCTAGTCGAGCAAAAACACGTGCGAGAGGATGCATCCCGCAGGCAAGTCGAGCATAAACACGTGCGAGAGGATGCATCCCGCGGTCTAGTCAAGTAAAAACAAGTGCGAGAGGATGCATCCCGCAGGCTAGTCGAGTAAAAACACGTGCGAGAGGATGCATCCCGCAGGCTAGTCGAGTAAAAACAAGTGCGAGAGGATGCATCCCGCAGGCTAGTCGAGTAAAAACACGTGCGAGAGGATGCATCCCGCAGGCTAGTCGAGTAAAAACACGTGCGAGAGGATGCTTCCCGCAGGCTAGTCGAGTAAAAACACGTGCGAGAGGATGCATCCCGCAGGCTAGTCGAGTAAAAACACGTGCGGGAGGATGCATCCCGCAGGCTAGTCGAGTAAAAACACGTGCGAGAGGATGCATCCCGCAGGCTAGTCAAGTAAAAACACGTGCGAGGTTTTGTGGGATGCGCATGCGCAGGTTTTTTGGGATGCGCATGGCTAGTCGAGCAAAAACACGTGCGAGATGATGCATCCCGCAGGCTAGTCGAGTAAAAACACGTGCGAGAGGATGCATCCCGCAGGCTAGTCGAGTAAAAACACGTGCGAGAGGATGCATCCCGCAGGCTAGTCGAGCAAAAACACGTGCGAGAGGATACATCCTGCAGGCTAGTCGAGTAAAACACGTGCGTGAGGATGCATTCCGCAGGCTAGTCGAGTAAAAACACGTGCGAGAGGATGCATTCCGCAGGCTAGTCGAGCAAAAACACGTGCGAGAGGATGCATCCCGCAGGCAAGTCGAGCAAAAACACGTGCGAGAGGATGCATCCCGCAGGCTAGTCGAGTAAAAACAAGTGCGAGAGGATGCATCCCGCAGGCTAGTCGAGTAAAAACACGTGCAAGAGGATGCATCCCGCAGGCTAGTCGAGTAAAAACACGTGCGAGAAGATGCATCCCGCAGGCTAGTCGAGTAAAAACACGTGCAAGAGGATGCATCCCGCAGGCTAGTCGAGCAAAAACACGTGCGAGAGGATGCATCCCGCAGGCAAGTCGAGCAAAAACACGTGCGAG
>NW_027471929.1:0-16067 GCF_051020765.1 Lasioglossum baleicum | reverse complement strand
TCGGACGAGTAAAAACACGTGCGAGAGGATGCATCCCGCAGGCTAGTCGAGTAAAAACACGTGCGAGGTTTTGTGGGATGCGCATGCGCAGGTTTTGTGGGATGCGCATGCGCAGGTTTTTTGAGGATGCGCATGGCTAGTCGAGCAAAAACACGTGCGAGAGGATGCATCCCGCAGGGTAGTCGAGTAAAAACACGTGCGAGAGGATGCATCCCGCAGGCTAGTCGAGTAAAAACACGTGCGAGAGGATGCATCCGCAGGCTAGTCGAGTAAAAACACGTGCGAGGTTTTGTGGGATGCGCATGCGCAGGTTTTTTTGGAATGCGCATGGCTAGTCGAGCAAAAACACGTGCGAGAGGATGCATCCCGCAGGGTAGTCGAGTAAAAACACGTGCGAGAGGATGCATCCCGCAGGCTAGTCGTGTAAAAACACGTGCGAGAGGATGCATCCCGCAGGCTAGTCGAGTAAAACACGTGCGAGAGGATGCATCCCGCAGGCTAGTCGAGTAAAAACACGTGCGAGAGGATGCATCCCGCAGGGCTAGTCGAGTAAAAACACGTGCGAGAGGATGCATCCTGCAGGCTAGTCGAGTAAAAACACGTGCGAGAGGATGCATCCGCAGGCTAGTCGAGTAAAAACACGTGCGAGGTTTTGTGGGTTGCGCATGCGCAGGTTTTGTGGGATGCGCATGCGCAGGTTTTTTGGGATGCGCATGGCTAGTCGAGCAAAAACACGTGCGAGAGGATGCATCCCGCAGGGTGGTCGTGTAAAAACACGTGCGAGAGGATGCATCCCGCAGGCTAGTCGAGTAAAAACACGTGCGAGAGGATGCATCCCGCAGGCTAGTCGAGTAAAAACACGTGCGAGGTTTTGTGGGATGCGCATGCGCAGGTTTTTTGGGATGCGCATGGCTAGTCGAGCAAAAACACGTGCGAGAGGATGCATCCCGCAGGGTAGTCGAGTAAAAACACGTGCGAGAGGATGCATCCCGCAGGCTAGTCGAGTAAAAACACGTGCGAGAGGATGCATCCTGCAGGCTAGTCGAGTAAAAACACGTGCGAGAGGATGCATCCCGCAGGCTAGTCGAGCAAAAACACGTGCGAGAGGATGCATCCCGCAGGCTAGTCGAGTAAAAACACGTGCGAGAGGATGCATCCCGCAGGCTAGTCGAGCAAAAACACGTGCGAGAGGATGCATCCCGCAGGCTAGTCGAGCAAAAACACGTGCGAGAGGATGCATCCCGCAGGCTAGTCCAGCAAAAACACGTGCGAGAAGATGCATCCCGCAGGCTAGTCGAGTAAAAACACGTGCGAGAGGATGCATCCCGCAGGCTAGTCGAGTAAAAACACGTGCGAGAGGATGCATCCTGCAGGCTAGTCGAGTAAAAACACGTGCGAGAGGATGCATCCCGCAGGCTAGTCGAGTAAAAACACGTGCGAGGTTTTGTGGGATGCGCATGCGCAGGTTCTGTGGGATGCGCATGCGCAGGTTTTTTGGGATGCGCATGGCTAGTCGAGCAAAAACACGTGCGAGAGGATGCATCCCGCAGGGTAGTCGTGTAAAAACACGTGCGAGAGGATGCATCCCGCAGGCTAGTCGAGTAAAAACACGTGCGAGAGGATGCATCCCGCAGGCTAGTCGAGTAAAAACACGTGCGAGGTTTTGTGGGATGCGCATGCGCAGGTTTTTTGGGATGCGCATGGCTAGTCGAGCAAAAACACGTGCGAGAGGATGCATCCCGCAGGGTAGTCGAGTAAAAACACGTGCGAGAGGATGCATCCCGCAGGCTAGTCGAGTAAAAACACGTGCGAGAGGATGCATCCTGCAGGCTAGTCGAGTAAAAACACGTGCGAGAGGATGCATCCCGCAGGCTAGTCGAGCAAAAACACGTGCGAGAGGATGCATCCCGCAGGCTAGTCGAGCAAAAACACGTGCGAGAGGATGCATCCCGCAGGCTAGTCGAGTAAAAACACGTGCGAGAGGATGCATCCCGCAGTCTAGTCGAGCACAAACACGTGCGAGAGGATGCATCCCGCAGGCTAGTCGAGCAAAAACACGTGCGAGAGGATGCATCCCGCAGGCTAGTAGAGCAAAAACACGTGCGAGAGGATGCATCCCGCAGGCTAGTCGAGTAAAAACACGTGCGAGGTTTTGTGGGATGCGCATGCGCAGGTTTTGTGGGATGCGCATGCGCAGGTTTTTTGGGATGCGCATGGCTAGTCGAGCAAAAACACGTGCGAGAGGATGCATCCCGCAGGCTAGTCGAGTAAAAACACGTGCGAGAGGATGCATCCCGCATGCTAGTCGAGTAAAAACACGTGCCAGAGGATGCATCCCGCAGGCTAGTCGAGTAAAAACACGTGCGAGAGGATGCATCCCGCAGGCTAGTGGAGTAAAAACACGTGCGAGAGGATGCATCCCGCAGGCTAGTCGAGTAAAAACACGTGCGAGGGTTTGTGGGATGCGCATGCGCAGGTTTTGTGGGATGCGCATGCGCAGGTTTTTTGGGATGCGCATGCCTAGTCGAGCAAAAACACGTGCGAGAGGATGCATCCCGCAGGCTAGTCCAGGAAAAACACGTGCGAGAGGATGCATCCCGCAGGCTAGTCGAGTAAAAACACGTGCGAGAGGATGCATCCCGCAGGCTAGTCGAGCAAAAACACGTGCGAGAGGATGCATCCCGCAGGGTAGTCGTGTAAAAACACGTGCGAGAGGATGCATCCCGCAGGCTAGTCGAGTAAAAACACGTGCGAGAGGATGCATCCCGCAGGCTAGTCGAGTAAAAACACATGCGCAGGTTTTGTGGGATGCGCATGCGCAGGTTTTTTGGGATGCGCATGGCTAGTCGAGCAAAAACACGTGCGAGAGGATGCATCCTGCAGGCTAGTCGAGTAAAAACACGTGCGAGAGTATGCATCCCGCTGGCTAGTCGAGCAAAAACACGTGCGAGAGGATGCATCCCGCAGGCTAGTCCAGCAAAAACACGTGCGAGAGGATGCATCCCGCAGGCTAGTCGAGTAAAAACACGTGCGAGAGGATGCATCCCGCAGGCTAGTCGAGCACAAACACGTGCGAGAGGATGCATCCCGCAGGCTAGTCGAGCAAAAACACGTGCGAGAGGATGCATCCCGCAGGCTAGTAGAGCAAAAACACGTGCGAGAGGATGCATCCCGCAGGCTAGTCGAGTAAAAACACGTGCGAGGTTTTGTGGGATGCGCATGCGCAGGTTTTGTGGGATGCGCATGCGCAGGTTTTTTGGGATGCGCATGGCTAGTCGAGCAAAAACACGTGCGAGAGGATGCATCCCGCAGGCTAGTCGAGTAAAAACACGTGCGAGAGGATGCATCCCGCATGCTAGTCGAGTAAAAACACGTGCGAGAGGATGCATCCCGCAGGCTAGTCGAGTAAAAACACGTGCGAGAGGATGCATCCCGCAGGCTAGTGGAGTAAAAACACGTGCGAGAGGATGCATCCCGCAGGCTAGTCGAGTAAAAACACGTGCGAGGGTTTGTGGGATGCGCATGCGCAGGTTTTGTGGGATGCGCATGCGCAGGTTTTTTGGGATGCGCATGCGCAGGTTTTTTGGGATGCGCATGCCTAGTCGAGCAAAAACACGTGCGAGAGGATGCATCCCGCAGGGTAGTCGAGTAAAAACACGTGCGAGAGGATGCATCCCGCAGGCTAGTCGAGTAAAAACACGTGCGAGAGGATGCATCCCGCAGGCTAGTCGAGTAAAAACACGTGCGAGGTTTTGTGGGATGCGCATGCGCAGGTTTTTTGGAATGCGCATGGCTAGTCGAGCAAAAACACGTGCGAGAGGATGCATCCCGCAGGCTAGTCGAGTAAAAACACGTGCGAGAGGATGCATCCCGCAGGCTAGTCGAGTAAAAACACGTGCGAGGTTTTGTGGGATGCGCATGCGCAGGTTTTGTGGGATGCGCATGGGCAGGTTTTTTGGGATGCGCATGCCTAGTCGAGCAAAAACACGTGCGAGAGGATGCATCCCGCAGGCTAGTCCAGCAAAAACACGTGCGAGAGGATGCATCCCGCAGGCTAGTCGAGTAAAAACACGTGCGAGAGGATGCATCCCGCAGGCTAGTCGAGTAAAAACACGTGCGAGAGGATGCATCCTGCAGGCTAGTCGAGTAAAAACACGTGCGAGGTTTTGTGGGATGCGCATGCGCAGGTTTTGTGGGATGCGCATGCGCAGGTTTTTTGGGATGCGCATGGCTAGTCGAGCAAAAACACGTGCGAGAGGATGCATCCCGCAGGGTAGTCGTGTAAAAACACGTGCGAGAGGATGCATCCCGCAGGCTAGTCGAGTAAAAACACGTGCGAGAGGATGCATCCCGCAGGGTAGTCGAGTAAAAACACGTGCGAGAGGATGCATCCCGCAGGCTAGTCGAGTAAAAACACGTGCGAGAGGATGCATCCTGCAGGCTAGTCGAGTAAAAACACGTGCGAGAGGATGCATCCCGCAGGCTAGTCGAGTAAAAACACGTGCGAGAGGATGCATCCCGCAGTCTAGTCGAGCACAAACACGTGCGAGAGGATGCATCCCGCAGGCTAGTCGAGCAAAAACACGTGCGAGAGGATGCATCCCGCAGGCTAGTAGAGCAAAAACACGTGCGAGAGGATGCATCCCGCAGGCTAGTCGAGTAAAAACACGTGCGAGAGGATGCATCCCGCAGGCTAGTCGAGTAAAAACACGTGCGAGAGGATGCATCCCGCAGGCTAGTGGAGTAAAAACACGTGCGAGAGGATGCATCCCGCAGGCTAGTCGAGTAAAAACACGTGCGAGAGGATGCATCCCGCAGGCTAGTGGAGTAAAAACACGTGCGAGAGGATGCATCCCGCAGGCTAGTCGAGTAAAAACACGTGCGAGGGTTTGTGGGATGCGCATGCGCAGGTTTTGTGGGATGCGCATGCGCAGGTTTTTTGGGATGCGCATGCGCAGGTTTTTTGGGATGCGCATGCCTAGTCGAGCAAAAACACGTGCGAGAGGATGCATCCCGCAGGCTAGTCCAGGAAAAACACGTGCGAGAGGATGCATCCCGCAGGCTAGTCGAGTAAAAACACGTGCGAGAGGATGCATCCCGCAGGCTAGTCGAGTAAAAACACGTGCGAGAGGATGCATCCCGCAGGCTAGTCGAGTAAAAAATCGTGCGAGGTTTTGTGGGATGCGCATGCGCAGGTTTTGTGGGATGCGCATGCGCAGGTTTTGTGGGATGCGCATGCGCAGGTTTTTTGGGATGCGCATGCGCAGGTTTTTTGGGATGCGCATGGCTAGTCGAGCAAAAACACGTGCGAGAGGATGCATCCCGCAGGCTAGTCGAGTAAAAACACGTGCGAGAGGATGCATCCCGCAGGCTAGTCGAGTAAAAACACGTGCGAGAGTATGCATCCCGCAGGCTAGTCGAGTAAAAACACGTGCGAGAGGATGCATCCTGCAGGCTAGTCGAGTAAAAACACGTGCGAGAGGATGCATCCCGCAGGCTAGTCGAGTAAAAACACGTGCGAGGTTTTGTGGGATGCGCATGCGCAGGTTTTGTGGGATGCGCATGCGCAGGTTTTTTGGGATGCGCATGGCTAGTCGAGCAAAAACACGTGCGAGAGGATGCATCCCGCAGGGTAGTCGTGTAAAAACACGTGCGAGAGGATGCATCCCGCAGGCTAGTCGAGTAAAAACACGTGCGAGAGGATGCATCCCGCAGGCTAGTCGAGTAAAAACACATGCGAGGTTTTGTGGGATGCGCATGCGCAGGTTTTTTGGGATGCGCATGGCTAGTCGAGCAAAAACACGTGCGAGAGGATGCATCCCGCAGGGTAGTCGAGTAAAAACACGTGCGAGAGGATGCATCCCGCAGGCTAGTCGAGTAAAAACACGTGCGAGAGGATGCATCCTGCAGGCTAGTCGAGTAAAAACACGTGCGAGAGTATGCATCCCGCTGGCTAGTCGAGCAAAAACACGTGCGAGAGGATGCATCCCGCAGGCTAGTCCAGCAAAAACACGTGCGAGAGGATGCATCCCGCAGGCTAGTCGAGTAAAAACACGTGCGAGAGGATGCATCCCGCAGGCTAGTCGAGCACAAACACGTGCGAGAGGATGCATCCCGCAGGCTAGTCGAGCAAAAACACGTGCGAGAGGATGCATCCCGCAGGCTAGTAGAGCAAAAACACCTGCGAGAGGATGCATCCCGCAGGCTAGTCGAGTAAAAACACGTGCGAGGTTTTGTGGGATGCGCATGCGCAGGTTTTGTGGGATGCGCATGCGCAGGTTTTTTGGGATGCGCATGGCTAGTCGAGCAAAAACACGTGCGAGAGGATGCATCCCGCAGGCTAGTCGAGTAAAAACACGTGCGAGAGGATGCATCCCGCATGCTAGTCGAGTAAAAACACGTGCGAGAGGATGCATCCCGCAGGCTAGTCGAGTAAAAACACGTGCGAGAGGATGCATCCCGCAGGCTAGTGGAGTAAAAACACGTGCGAGAGGTTGCATCCCGCAGGCTAGTCGAGTAAAAACACGTGCGAGGGTTTGTGGGATGCGCATGCGCAGGTTTTGTGGGATGCGCATGCGCAGGTTTTTTGGGATGCGCATGCGCAGGTTTTTTGGGATGCGCATGCCTAGTCGAGCAAAAACACGTGCGAGAGGATGCATCCCGCAGGCTAGTCGAGTAAAAACACGTGCGAGGTTTTGTTGGATGCGCATGCGCAGGTTTTTTGGAATGCGCATGGCTAGTCGAGCAAAAACACGTGCGAGAGGATGCATCCCGCAGGGTAGTCGAGTAAAAACACGTGCGAGAGGATGCATCCCGCAGGCTAGTCGAGTAAAAACACGTGCGAGAGGATGCATCCCGCACGCTAGTCGAGTAAAAACACGTGCGAGAGGATGCATCCCGCAGGCTAGTCGAGTAAAAACACGTGCGAGGTTTTGTGGGATGCGCATGCGCAGGTTTTGTGGGATGCGCATGCGCAGGTTTTTTGGGATGCGCATGCCTAGTCGAGCAAAAACACGTGCGAGAGGATGCATCCCGCAGGCTAGTCCAGCAAAAACACGTGCGAGAGGATGCATCCCGCAGGCTAGTCGAGTAAAAACACGTGCGAGAGGATGCATCCCGCAGGCTAGTCGAGTAAAAACACGTGCGAGAGGATGCATCCTGCAGGCTAGTCGAGTAAAAACACGTGCGAGAGGATGCATCCCGCAGGCTAGTCGAGTAAAAACACGTGCGAGGTTTTGTGGGATGCGCATGCGCAGGTTTTGTGGGATGCGCATGCGCAGGTTTTTTGGGATGCGCATGGCTAGTCGAGCAAAAACACGTGCGAGAGGATGCATCCCGCAGGGTAGTCGTGTAAAAACACGTGCGAGAGGATGCATCCCGCAGGCTAGTCGAGTAAAAACACGTGCGAGAGGATGCATCCCGCAGGCTAGTCGAGTAAAAACACGTGCGAGGTTTTGTGGGATGCGCATGCGCAGGTTTTTTGGGATGCGCATGGCTAGTCGAGCAAAAACACGTGCGAGAGGATGCATCCCGCAGGGTAGTCGAGTAAAAACACGTGCGAGAGGATGCATCCCGCAGGCTAGTCGAGTAAAAACACGTGCGAGAGGATGCATCCTGCAGGCTAGTCGAGTAAAAACACGTGCGAGAGGATGCATCCCGCAGGCTAGTCGAGCAAAAACACGTGCGAGAGGATGCATCCCGCAGGCTAGTCGAGCAAAAACACGTGCGAGAGGATGCATCCCGCAGGCTAGTCGAGTAAAAACACGTGCGAGAGGATGCATCCCGCAGTCTAGTCGAGCACAAACACGTGCGAGAGGATGCATCCCGCAGGCTAGTCGAGCAAAAACACGTGCGAGAGGATGCATCCCGCAGGCTAGTAGAGCAAAAACACGTGCGAGAGGATGCATCCCGCAGGCTAGTCGAGTAAAAACACGTGCGAGGTTTTGTGGGATGCGCATGCGCAGGTTTTGTGGGATGCGCATGCGCAGGTTTTTTGGGATGCGCATGGCTAGTCGAGCAAAAACACGTGCGAGAGGATGCATCCCGCAGGCTAGTCGAGTAAAAACACGTGCGAGAGGATGCATCCCGCATGCTAGTCGAGTAAAAACACGTGCGAGAGGATGCATCCCGCAGGCTAGTCGAGTAAAAACACGTGCGAGAGGATGCATCCCGCAGGCTAGTGGAGTAAAAACACGTGCGAGAGGATGCATCCCGCAGGCTAGTCGAGTAAAAACACGTGCGAGGGTTTGTGGGATGCGCATGCGCAGGTTTTGTGGGATGCGCATGCGTAGGTTTTTTGGGATGCGCATGCGCAGGTTTTTTGGGATGCGCATGCCTAGTCGAGCAAAAACACGTGCGAGAGGATGCATCCCGCAGGCTAGTCGAGTAAAAACACGTGCGAGAGGATGCATCCCGCAGGCTAGTCGAGTAAAAACACGTGCGAGAGGATGCATCCCGCAGGCTAGTCGAGTAAAAACACGTGCGAGGTTTTGTGGGATGCGCATGCGCAGGTTTTGTGGGATGCGCATGCGCAGGTTTTTTGGGATGCGCATGCGCAGGTTTTTTGGGATGCGCATGCGCAGGTTTTTTGGGATGCGCATGCGCAGGTTTTTTGGGATGCGCATGGCTAGTCGAGCAAAAACACGTGCGAGAGGATGCATCCCGCAGGCTAGTCGAGTAAAAACACGTGCGAGAGGATGCATCCTGCAGGCTAGTCGAGTAAAAACACGTGCGAGAGGATGCATCCCGCCGGGCTAGTCGAGTAAAAACACGTGCGAGAGGATGCATCCCGCAGGCTAGTCGAGTAAAAACACGTGCGAGAGGATGCATCCCGCAGGCTAGTCGAGTAAAAACACGTGCGAGGTTTTGTGGGATGCGCATGCGCAGGTTTTGTGGGATGCGCATGCGCAGGTTTTTTGGGATGCGCATGGCTAGTCGAGCAAAAACACGTGCGAGAGGATGCATCCCGCAGGCTAGTCGAGTAAAAACACGTGCGAGAGGATGCATCCTGCAGGCTAGTCGAGTAAAAACACGTGCGAGAGGATGCATCCCGCAGGCTAGTCGAGCAAAAACACGTGCGAGAGGATGCATCCCGCAGGCTAGTCGAGCAAAAACACGTGCGAGAGGATGCATCCCGCAGGCTAGTCGAGTAAAAACACGTGCGAGAGGATGCATCCCGCAGGCTAGTCGAGCACAAACACGTGCGAGAGGATGCATCCCGCAGGCTAGTCGAGCAAAAACACGTGCGAGAGGATGCATCCCGCAGGCTAGTCGAGCAAAAACACGTGCGAGAGGATGCATCCCGCAGGCTAGTCGAGTAAAAACACGTGCAAGGTTTTGTGGGATGCGCATGCGCAGGTTTTGTGGGATGCGCATGCGCAGGTTTTTTGGGATGCGCATGCGCAGGTTTTTTGGGATGCGCATGGCTAGTCGAGCAAAAACACGTGCGAGAGGATGCATCCCGCAGGCTAGTCGAGTAAAAACACGTGCGAGAGGATGCATCCCGCAGGCTATTCGAGTAAAAACACGTGCGAGAGGATGCATCCCGCAGGCTAGTCGAGTAAAAACACGTGCGAGAGGATGCATCCCGCAGGCTAGTCGAGTAAAAACACGTGCGAGGTTTTGTGGGATGCGCATGCGCAGGTTTTGTGGGATGCGCATGCGCAGGTTTTTTGGGATGCGCATGCGCAGGTTTTTTGGGATGCGCATGCCTAGTCGAGCAAAAACACGTGCGAGAGGATGCATCCCGCAGGCTAGTCCAGCAAAAACACGTGCGAGAGGATGCATCCCGCAGGCTAGTCGACTAAAAACACGTGCGAGAGGATGCATCCCGCAGGCTAGTCGAGTAAAAACACGTGCGAGAGGATGCATCCCGCAGGCTAGTCGAGTAAAAACACGTGCGAGGTTTTGTGGGATGCGCATGCGCAGGTTTTTTGGGATGCGCATGGCTAGTCGAGCAAAAACACGTGCGAGAGGATGCATCCCGCAGGGTAGTCGAGTAAAAACACGTGCGAGAGGATGCATCCCGCAGGCTAGTCGAGTAAAAACACGTGCGAGGTTTTGTGGGATGCGCATGCGCAGGTTTTGTGGGATGCGCATGCGCAGGTTTTTTGGGATGCGCATGGCTAGTCGAGCAAAAACACGTGCGAGAGGATGCATCCCGCAGGGTAGTCGAGTAAAAACACGTGCGAGAGGATGCATCCCGCAGGCTAGTCGAGTAAAAACACGTGCGAGAGGATGCATCCCGCAGGCTAGTCGAGTAAAAACACGTGCGAGGTTTTGTGGGATGCGCATGCGCAGGTTTTTTGGGATGCGCATGGTTAGTCGAGCAAAAACACGTGCGAGAGGATGCATCCCGCAGGGTAGTCGAGTAAAAACACGTGCGAGAGGATGCATCCCGCAGGCTAGTCGAGTAAAAACACGTGCGAGAGGATGCATCCCGCAGGCTAGTCGAGTAAAAACACGTGCGAGAGGATGCATCCCGCAGGCTAGTCGAGCAAAAACACGTGCGAGAGGATGCATCCCGCAGGCTAGTCGAGCAAAAACACGTGCGAGAGGATGCATCCCGCAGGCTAGTCGAGTAAAAACACGTGCGAGAGGATGCATCCCGCAGTCTAGTCGAGCACAAACACGTGCGAGAGGATGCATCCCGCAGGCTAGTCGAGCAAAAACACGTGCGAGAGGATGCATCCCGCAGGCTAGTAGAGCAAAAACACGTGCGAGAGGATGCATCCCGCAGGCTAGTCGAGTAAAAACACGTGCGAGGTTTTGTGGGATGCGCATGCGCAGGTTTTGTGGGATGCGCATGCGCAGGTTTTTTGGGATGCGCATGGCTAGTCGAGCAAAAACACGTGCGAGAGGATGCATCCCGCAGGCTAGTCGAGTAAAAACACGTGCGAGAGGATGCATCCCGCATGCTAGTCGAGTAAAAACACGTGCGAGAGGATGCATCCCGCAGGCTAGTCGAGTAAAAACACGTGCGAGAGGATGCATCCCGCAGGCTAGTGGAGTAAAAACACGTGCGAGAGGATGCATCCCGCAGGCTAGTCGAGTAAAAACACGTGCGAGGGTTTGTGGGATGCGCATGCGCAGGTTTTGTGGGATGCGCATGCGCAGGTTTTTTGGGATGCGCATGCGCAGGTTTTTTGGGATGCGCATGCCTAGTCGAGCAAAAACACGTGCGAGAGGATGCATCCCGCAGGCTAGTCCAGCAAAAACACGTGCGAGAGGATGCATCCCGCAGGCTAGTCGAGTAAAAACACGTGCGAGAGGATGCATCCCGCAGGCTAGTCGAGTAAAAACACGTGCGAGGTTTTGTGGGATGCGCATGCGCAGGTTTTGTGGGATGCGCATGCGCAGGTTTTGTGGGATGCGCATGCGCAGGTTTTTTGGGATGCGCATGGCTAGTCGAGCAAAAACACGTGCGAGAGGATGCATCCCGCAGGCTAGTCGAGCAAAAACACGTGCGAGAGGATGCATCCCGCAGGCTAGTCGAGCAAAAACACGTGCGAGAGGATGCATCCCGCAGGCTAGTCGAGTAAAAACACGTGCGGGGTTTTGTGGGATGCGCATGCGCAGGTTTTGTGGGATGCGCATGCGCAGGTTTTTTGGGATGCGCATGGCTAGTCGAGCAAAAACACGTGCGAGAGGATGCATCCCGCAGGCTAGTCGAGCAAAAACACGTGCGAGAGGATGCATCCCGCAGGCTAGTCGAGTAAAAACACGTGCGAGGTTTTGTGGGATGCGCATGCGCAGGTTTTGTGGGAGGCGCATGCGCAGGTTTTTTGGGATGCGCATGCGCAGGTTTTTTGGGATGCGCATGGCTAGTCGAGGAAAAACACGTGCGAGAGGATGCATCCCGCAGGCTAGTCGGGTAAAAACACGTGCGAGGTTTTGTGGGATGCGCATGCGCAGGTTTTGTGGGATGCGCATGCGCAGGTTTTTTGGGATGCGCATGCCTAGTCGAGCAAAAACACGTGCGAGAGGATGCATCCCGCAGGCTAGTCTAGCAAAAACACGTGCGAAAGGATGCATCCCGCAGGCTAGTCGAGTAAAAACACGTGCGAGAGGATGCATCCCGCAGGCTAGTCGAGTGAAAACACGTGCGAGAGGATGCATCCCGCAGGCTAGTCGAGTAAAAACACGTGCGAGGTTTTGTGGGATGCGCATGCGCAGGTTTTGTGGGATGCGCATGCGCAGGTTTTTTGGGATGCGCATGGCTAGTCGAGCAAAAACACGTGCGAGAGGATGCATCCCGCAGGCTAGTCGAGCAAAAACACGTGCGAGAGGATGCATCCCGCAGGCTAGTCGAGCAAAAACACGTGCGAGAGGATGCATCCCGCAGGCTAGTCGAGCAAAAACACGTGCGAGAGGATGCATCCCGCAGGCTAGTCGAGTAAAAACACGTGCGGGGTTTTGTGGGATGCGCATGCGCAGGTTTTTTGGGATGCGCATGGCTAGTCGAGCAAAAACACGTGCGAGAGGATGCATCCCGCAGGCTAGTCGAGCAAAAACACGTGCGAGAGGATGCATCCCGCAGGCTAGTCGAGTAAAAACACGTGCGAGGTTTTGTGGGATGCGCATGCGCAGGTTTTGTGGGAGGCGCATGCGCAGGTTTTTTGGGATGCGCATGGCTAGTCGAGGAAAAACACGTGCGAGAGGATGCATCCCGCAGGCTAGTCGGGTAAAAACACGTGCGAGGTTTTGTGGGATGCGCATGCGCAGGTTTTGTGGGATGCGCATGCGCAGGTTTTTTGGGATGCGCATGCCTAGTCGAGCAAAAACACGTGCGAGAGGATGCATCCCGCAGGCTAGTCTAGCAAAAACACGTGCGAAAGGATGCATCCCGCAGGCTAGTCGAGTAAAAACACGTGCGAGAGGATGCATCCCGCAGGCTAGTCGAGTGAAAACACGTGCGAGAGGATGCATCCCGCAGGCTAGTCGAGTAAAAACACGTGCGAGGTTTTGTGGGATGCGCATGCGCAGGTTTTGTGGGATGCGCATGCGCAGGTTTTTTGGGATGCGCATGGCTAGTCGAGCAAAAACACGTGCGAGAGGATGCATCCCGCAGGCTAGTCGAGCAAAAACACGTGCGAGAGGATGCATCCCGCAGGCTAGTCGAGCAAAAACACGTGCGAGAGGATGCATCCCGCAGGCTAGTCGAGTAAAAACACGTGCGGGGTTTTGTGGGATGCGCATGCGCAGGTTTTGTGGGATGCGCATGCGCAGGTTTTTTGGGATGCGCATGGCTAGTCGAGCAAAAACACGTGCGAGAGGATGCATCCCGCAGGCTAGTCGAGCAAAAACACGTGCGAGAGGATGCATCCCGCAGGCTAGTCGAGTAAAAACACGTGCGAGGTTTTGTGGGATGCGCATGCGCAGGTTTTGTGGGAGGCGCATGCGCAGGTTTTTTGGGATGCGCATGCGCAGGTTTTTTGGGATGCGCATGGCTAGTCGAGGAAAAACACGTGCGAGAGGATGCATCCCGCAGGCTAGTCGAGTAAAAACACGTGCGAGGTTTTGTGGGATGCGCATGCGCAGGTTTTTTGGGATGCGCATGCCTAGTCGAGCAAAAACACGTGCGAGAGGATGCATCCCGCAGGCTAGTCTAGCAAAAACACGTACGAAAGGATGCATCCCGCAGGCTAGTCGAGTAAAAACACGTGCGAGAGGATGCATCCCGCAGGCTAGTCGAGTAAAAACACGTGCGAGAGGATGCATCCCGCAGGCTAGTCGAGTAAAAACACGTGCGGGGTTTTGTGGGATGCGCATGCGCAGGTTTTGTGGGATGCGCATGCGCAGGTTTCTTGGGATGCGCATGGCTAGTCGAGCAAAAACACGTGCGAGAGGATGCATCCCGCAGGCTAGTCGAGCAAAAACACGTGCGAGAGGATGCATCCCGCAGGCTAGTCGAGTAAAAACACGTGCGAGGTTTTGTGGGATGCGCATGCGCAGGTTTTGTGGGAGGCGCATGCGCAGGTTTTTTGGGATGCGCATGGCTAGTCGAGGAAAAACACGTGCGAGAGGATGCATCCCGCAGGCTAGTCGGGTAAAAACACGTGCGAGGTTTTGTGGGATGCGCATGCGCAGGTTTTGTGGGATGCGCATGCGCAGGTTTTTTGGGATGCGCATGCCTAGTCGAGCAAAAACACGTGCGAGAGGATGCATCCCGCAGGCTAGTCTAGCAAAAACACGTGCGAAAGGATGCATCCCGCAGGCTAGTCGAGTAAAAACACGTGCGAGAGGATGCATCCCGCAGGCTAGTCGAGTGAAAACACGTGCGAGAGGATGCATCCCGCAGGCTAGTCGAGTAAAAACACGTGCGAGGTTTTGTGGGATGCGCATGCGCAGGTTTTGTGGGATGCGCATGCGCAGGTTTTTTGGGATGCGCATGGCTAGTCGAGCAAAAACACGTGCGAGAGGATGCATCCCGCAGGCTAGTCGAGCAAAAACACGTGCGAGAGGATGCATCCCGCAGGCTAGTCGAGCAAAAACACGTGCGAGAGGATGCATCCCGCAGGCTAGTCGAGTAAAAACACGTGCGGGGTTTTGTGGGATGCGCATGCGCAGGTTTTGTGGGATGCGCATGCGCAGGTTTTTTGGGATGCGCATGGCTAGTCGAGCAAAAACACGTGCGAGAGGATGCATCCCGCAGGCTAGTCGAGCAAAAACACGTGCGAGAGGATGCATCCCGCAGGCTAGTCGAGTAAAAACACGTGCGAGGTTTTGTGGGATGCGCATGCGCAGGTTTTGTGGGAGGCGCATGCGCAGGTTTTTTGGGATGCGCATGCGCAGGTTTTTTGGGATGCGCATGGCTAGTCGAGGAAAAACACGTGCGAGAGGATGCATCCCGCAGGCTAGTCGAGTAAAAACACGTGCGAGGTTTTGTGGGATGCGCATGCGCAGGTTTTGTGGGATGCGCATGCGCAGGTTTTTTGGGATGCGCATGCCTAGTCGAGCAAAAACACGTGCGAGAGGATGCATCCCGCAGGCTAGTCTAGCAAAAACACGTGCGAAAGGATGCATCCCGCAGGCTAGTCGAGTAAAAACACGTGCGAGAGGATGCATCCCGCAGGCTAGTCGAGTAAAAACACGTGCGAGAGGATGCATCCCGCAGGCTAGTCGAGTAAAAACACGTGCGGGGTTTTGTGGGATGCGCATGCGCAGGTTTTGTGGGATGCGCATGCGCAGGTTTTTTGGGATGCGCATGGCTAGTCGAGCAAAAACACGTGCGAGAGGATGCATCCCGCAGGCTAGTCGAGCAAAAACACGTGCGAGAGGATGCATCCCGCAGGCTAGTCGAGTAAAAACACGTGCGAGGTTTTGTGGGATGCGCATGCGCAGGTTTTGTGGGAGGCGCATGCGCAGGTTTTTTGGGATGCGCATGCGCAGGTTTTTTGGGATGCGCATGGCTAGTCGAGGAAAAACACGTGCGAGAGGATGCATCCCGCAGGCTAGTCGAGTAAAAACACGTGCGAGGTTTTGTGGGATGCGCATGCGCAGGTTTTGTGGGATGCGCATGCGCAGGTTTTTTGGGATGCGCATGCCTAGTCGAGCAAAAACACGTGCGAGAGGATGCATCCCGCAGGCTAGTCTAGCAAAAACACGTGCGAAAGGATGCATCCCGCAGGCTAGTCGAGTAAAAACACGTGCGAGAGGATGCATCCCGCAGGCTAGTCGAGTGAAAACACGTGCGAGATGATGCATCCCGCAGGCTAGTCGAGTAAAAACACGTGCGAGGTTTTGTGGGATGCGCATGCGCAGGTTTTGTGGGATGCGCATGCGCAGGTTTTTTGGGATGCGCATGGCTAGTCGAGCAAAAACACGTGCGAGAGGATGCATCCCGCAGGGTAGTCGAGTAAAAACACGTGCGAGAGGATGCATCCCGCAGGCTAGTCGAGTAAAAACACGTGCGAGAGGATGCATCCCGCAGGCTAGTCGAGTAAAAACACGTGCGAGGTTTTGTGGGATGCGCATGCGCAGGTTTTTTGGGATGCGCATGGCTAGTCGAGCAAAAACACGTGCGAGAGGATGCATCCCGCAGGGTAGTCGAGTAAAAACACGTGCGA
>NW_027471928.1:0-16169 GCF_051020765.1 Lasioglossum baleicum | reverse complement strand
ACAATTCGCCGTGCACTACTGGCAACGGACACCTTAATTCACAGTATGAATATTAAGATAGATCGCTAAACCTTTGTAGAACTTTACCTATTGATGTAGAGTCAAACTGTTTACAGAAAGCCTTACCTACAGTGAACCAAACCCGCCATGTCGACTGTATAACTTTGTGCTCAGAGAAACACATTAGTTTACATTTTAGCAACGGGCGCTCTAATTTCATGTGTGGATTAGAAGATCGAGAGGTAAACTATTCGAGAATGTTACTACTCACTTTGGGATTCGAAAGACTATGTTACCAACTTCACGTATCCTGCGATTCCGAGAGGCAAACTAGCTACTCCGGTAGTAAATACCCCCCGTTCAGTATTAGTAACAGACACCTTAATTCTCGGAATGAATATTAATGCATACCATCATATCTTTGTGGAGCGTTGCGTAATTATATAAAGTTATACATTTTCAGAAGATCTAACCTTCCGAGAATATAACACCCCATATCTAGGTCTTTACTTCGTAATCAGAGAAGCAAATTAGAATACATTTTGGCGACGGGCACCTTAATTTCAAGTACGAATTTGAAGATGGAGGGACAAACCGTTCGGGAGCGTTACCACCTTCATGGAGTGACGAACGGCTAAGTCAATAGCTTCACGTTTCCAGTGATTCGGAGAGTCATTGCAGGTATTGTTGGAGTAAGTACGCTGATCAGTATTGCCAAGAGAAATCTTAATTCACGCTTTGAATATTACTGTAGGGAGGCAAACAATAGTAGAACATTACCAAATGATATAATGTTGCACTTTTGCAGAATAATTAACCCTCCGTGAGCCTAACCCGCTGTATCGAGAGTTTAACTTTGTGTTAAGAGAAGCTGATTAGTATACATTTTAGAGAACGGCGCATTAATTTCATCTATGGATCAGAAGACTTGGTGTCAAACCGTTTGAGAACGTCACCGCCATCTTTGAGTGACGAACGGCTTAGTCAGTAGCTTTACCTATCCTGTCATTCCGTCAGTAAACCCGCTGAACAGCATTCGCCACAGGGACCTTAATTCAAGGTATAAATTTTTTGGACGAGAGTCAAACCGTCGGAGAATGATCCAGTATTCTTTGTAAGTCGCACATCTAAGGGAATAGCTTCACCCATCCTGTGATCTGGAGAGTCAAACCAGGTATTCCAGTAGTAAGTCCGCTGAAGGGTATTGGCAAGTGACACCTTAATACACGGTATGAATATCAATGTAGAGAGTCAAACCGACGGAGAACATGACCAGTGCGCATAAAGTCATTCCTTTTATCGAATACCATACCTTCCGAGAACCTAACCCGCTCTAGCGAGTGTTCTTCATAATATGCTCAGAAACAAATTAGTAAACATTTTAGCGGACGAACACCACATGTTTGTGTATAAATATCAACGTCGAGAGTCGAAGCGATCGAGAACGATAGCATCTTCTGTGAGAGACGAAAGGCTAAGTCAATTGCTTGACAAATCCTGAGATTCGGAGAGTAAAACCAGGCATTCCGCGAGGAAGTCCGCTGAAGCGTTTGGAAGACGCTTTTATTCAACTCTCGGTTTGAATATTACAGTAAAGCGTCAAACCGTTTGTGAGCGATTCCGATTGGTATAATATCAAACTTATTGCCGAAGCATTTCCTTCGAGGACCCATCCCGCTGTAGCGATTAGCTTGCATATCTTTCACCGGATCAAATAAATAGACATTTTGGCAGACGGGCAGCATATTTTCATGTATGAATTACAAGGTTGAGGGTCACACAATTCAGGAACGTTACCAGCTCATTTGAGAGTCTCACGTCTGAGTCAATAGCTTCACCTATCCTGTGATTTCGAGAGTCATGCCATGCATCCCCGGAGTTAACTCGCTGAATGGTATTGGCAATGAACACCTTAATACACGGTATGAAAAATAAAGTACAGATTCACACCACTGTAGACCCTTACATATTGGCACGGAGTCGGACTATTTACCGAAGGCCTTACCATTCCGAGTACCTATCCCTCTGTTTCTAGAGTGTATCGTCGTGATCAGAAGAACAAATAGGTAAACATTTTAGTGGCGGTTACCATAATTTCATGTATGAAGTCGAAGGTCTAGGTAGACAACCGTTCCAGAACGTTACCATACTCTTTGCGATTCGAACAGCTACGTCAAGAGCATCACCTCTCCAACAATTCCGAGAGTCAAATCAGGTAATCCGTCAATAAGTCCGCTGCAGTTTATTGGCAACTGACACCTTAATTCGCGTTATGGATACTAATGTGGAAAGTCAAACCGACAGAGAACATTACCAATCAGCATAATGTCATTCCTTTGAACAGAATACTATACCTTTCGAGTACCTACCTCGCTGAAGCTAGTGTCCTGCTTAATGTTCCCGGAAAAATATTAGAAGGCATTTTAGCGTACCAACACCACATGCTTGTTAATGATTATCATCACCGTGAGTCAAAGCGTTCGCGAGAGTTACCACCTTCAGTGATAGACGACCGGCTAATTCAATAACTTCACCTTCTCTGCGATTCTCTGGGTCAAACCGTGTATTCCGGAAGTAAATACGGTAAACAGTCTTGGCAATAGACACCTTAATTCACGCTATGAATAATAAAGCAGACCGTCATACCGTTGCAGAGGGTTACATATTGCTATAAATTCAAACCCTATCCCGAAGGCCTTTCCTCTCGAGATGCTAATCCGCTGTACCGAGAGTATAACGTCACGTTCAGTGGAACAGATTACAGTACATTTTTATGACGGGCACCTTAACTTCATATATGAATTAGATGATCGGGAATCAAACCGATAGAGAACGTTACCTCCGTCTTTAAGAGTCGGACGGCGAAGTTAACAGCGTCAACTACCCAGTGATTCCGAAAGCTAAACCAGATATTTCGGTAGTAAATTCGCTGAGCAGTATTGGTAGCAGTACCTCTATTTCACGGATTGAATATTAATGTAGAGTGTCAAACTGTTTGTGGGCGTTACCAATTGGTATAATGCTAAACGTTTCTACTGAATGCATTAACCTCCGAAGGCATAACCAGTTCGAGAACGTTACCTCCTTCTGTGTGAGACGGACAACTATGTCAATATCTTCACCTATCCCGAGATTTCGAGATTCAACCCGGGAAATCCGAGAGTAAGTTCGCTGCTGGAATTGCCAGTAGACACCATAATTCACGGTTTCAATGAAAAGGTAGAGCGTCAACCCCTTTGAGAGCTTTACCAATTGGTATATAGTCAAACTCTTTACTAATGGCCTTACGTTCGAAGAAGCAATCTCTCCGTTTCGAGGGTATAACACCGTGTGTAGAGGTAGGAACTAGTATACGTTTACAAACGAGCACCTTAATTTCATGCATGACTCAGAAGGTCGAGTGTCAAACCGGACGAGAACGTTGCCCCCTTCTGTCAGATTGGAACGACTATGTCAAAGCTTCACCTATCCAGTGATTCGGAGAGTCATACCAGGTATTCCAGGAGTGAATGCGCTGTACAGTATTGCTAATACACACGTTAATTCACGGTACGAATATGAGGGTATAGCGTCAGACGGCTATAGAGCTTCATATTTTAGTTTAGAGTCAAACTTATTACCGATGGCCATACCTTCCGAGAAGTCCAACCCTCTGAAGCAGGTGTCTTGCTCAGTGTTCATTGTAGCAAATTAGTAACATTTACTCCGGGAATACATGGACAGCCTCTTCGAATATTGGAATACGACAAGCTATGGACTTAGCCGTTCGTCTCTCAAAGAAGGTGGTAACGTACTCGAACGGTTTCATCCTCGATCTTATAAACAATACATGAAATTATGGTGCCCATTATTAAAATGTATACTAATGTGTTTCTCTCAACACAAATTTATACTTTCGATACGGATGTTTTCATTCTCGGCAGGTATGGTAGGTATCACTCTAGAACGATATGTAGGTCTGCCTTAATATTGATTCCGAGAATTAAGGAGTCGGTTGCCAATACGGTACGGTGCACTTACTCTCAGAATGCCTATTTTGTCTCTCGGGATCCTAGAATACGTGAAGATATTAACTTAGCCGTTCGAATCCGAAAGAATGTGGTTACGTTCTGGAGTAGTTTGACTCTCGATTTTGCTATTCAGACACGAAAATATGGTCTCCGTCAGCTATAATGACTACTATTTTGTTTCCGTGAGCACTAAGCAAGACACTTGCTAGTTCGGTGTTCGTTCTTGGTCGATAAGTTATTAGATAAAAGGTTTGACTTTATACCAGTTGGTAACGTACTCGAACGGTTTGACGCTCTGCTTTAATATCAATACAATGAATTAATGTGCCTATTGCCAATACTGTTCAACGGATTTTCTACCGGAATACCTTGTTTGACTCTCCTAATCACGGGATAGGTGAACCTATTTTCTTTGCCGTTCGACTCACGGCGAGCGTGGTAATGCTCTGGATCGGTTTGATGATCGATCTTCTAATTCAGACACGAAATAAAGGGTGCCGGCACTAAAATATATACCAATTTGCTTCCTTGAATACGAAGTTATACTCTCGATATGGCGAGTTAAGTCTTCACAAGGTAAGGCTTTCGGTAAAAGCTTGACTGAATAGCAATATGCGTTCTACAAAGGCTATATCTGTTCCTTAACCTTTATATTGTGAAATAGCGTGTCTAATTTCAATACTGTACTGCGGAATAGGTCGCGGTATACCTGTCTGCCTCTAGGAATTGCAGGATAGCTGAAGCTATATGCGTATCCGAGCGACTCTCGAGGAAGACCGGTACATTCTAGAACGGTTTGACCCTTGGTCTTCTATGCCATTCATGAAATTAAGGTGTCTGCCACTATAATGTATACTAATTTGTTTCTCTGAACACGTGGATGTACCCACGATTCAGTGGCATATGTTCTCGGAATATAAGGTATTATGTAAAAAGAATGCCATTATACAATTTGGTAACGTTTTCAATCGGATTAACGCTATCCTGTAATATTCAAACCGCGAATTAATGTGTCCATTGTCCTTACTTTTCATCGGAGTTACTCTTGGAATGCCTGGTTTTACTCTCGGAATCCCAGAATAGGTGAAGCTATTGATTTAGCCGTTCGATTCTCAACGAATTTGGTCAGATTCCCGACCCGTTTGACACTCGACCTGATAATTCGTTCAGGAAGTTAAGGTGCCGATCGCTAAAATAGATATTACTTGGCATCGCTGAACACGAAATTGCACTCTCAAAACGGCAGGTTAGTTTCTCGGAAGGTGCGGCCGTCGGCAACAGGTTTGATTCTATAATAATACGTAAGGATCTTCAACGGTTTGACTCAGTACTTTGATATTCATACCCGGAATTACGGAGCCTATTGCCAATACCATTCAGCGAATATACTGCCGGTATAGTTGCTTTGACTCTCGGTATCAGAGGCTAGTTGACGCTATTGTCATCTGTGGGACTCTCAAGAATGGTGGTACGATCTCCAACGGTTTGACTCTCGATATTTTTATTCGTACATGAAATTAAGGTGCCCGGCACTATAAGGACTAATAGCTTGTTTCTCTGAACACCAATTTAGACTATCGATAGAGCGGGATAGGTTCTCGGAAGAAAAGTCCATCGGCAAATAATTTGATTCCATATCAATAGGTAACGTTCTACAACATTTTGAAGCTCAGCTTTAATACTCAAACCGTGGAACAAGGTGTCAATTGTCTTTCCCTCTGAGAGCAGATACACACGGGATACCTGGTTGGACAATCAGAACCACAGAACAGGTGAAACCTTCGACTTAGCCGTTGGACTCGAAATGCGGGTGGTAACGTCCTCGAAAGGCTTGAGCCTCTATGTTGTATAGGATACGTGAATTTAAAGTCACGTCACTAAGTTGTACATTTACATGATCCGCGGAACACGAAGTTATACTCTCCATGAAGCGGGTGAGGTTCGCAGATGGTACTTCCTTGGGTAAAACGTTTGACTTCACAACAATCGATACTGTTCACAAACGGTTTGAATCCCAATTTTAATATTCAAACCTAGCATTAAGATGTCTATTTCCAATACTATTCAGCAGATTTAATACCGGAATATCTGATTTGACTTTTGGAAACACAGTACAGGTGGAGCTATTGATTTAGCCGTTCGTTCCTCAAAGATGGTGGCAACGTGCTGGAGCTGTTTGACACTCGATTTTGTAATTCATATGTGGATATATGGTGCCCGTCACTGAAATGAAGACTAATTTCTTTCTCTGAACACGAGTTTATATTGTCTATACAGCTTGTTAGTTTTTCGGGGGATAAGGTCTTCGGTAAATCGTTTGACTTTATAGGATTTGGTAACGATATACACCATTTTGACGGTCTGCTTTAAATATTCACCAGTATTGGCAATAGACACCACAATTAACGGTTTGAATACTATAGCACTGCACAGCGGGCTACTCCCGGATTACCTCATTTAACTCTCGAAATCACAGGACAGGTGAAGCTTTTGACATATCCTTTCGAATCTCAAGGTACGTGGCAAATATCTCGAACGGTTTGACACCTGATCTTCTAACTCATACATGAAACTAAGGTGTTCGGCACTAATGTATATACTAATTTGTATCTCTGATCACGAAGTTATACTCTCGATGCAGCGGGATAGGTTCTCGTAAGGTAAGGCCTTCGGTAATAAACTTGACTCAATAGCAATCGGTAGCGATCTACAATGGTTTAACTCTGTTCTTTAATATTTATATTGTGAAATGTCGTGTCTAATTCCAATAATGTACTGCGGGATAAGTTGCGGAATGCCTGGTCTCTCTCTAGGATTCGCAGGATGGGTAGAGCTACTGGCATATCTGTGCAACCCTCAAAGAAGGTGGAAACGTTCTAGAACAGTTTGACGCTTGGTATTCTAAGCCATACATGAAATAATGGCGCCCAGTGGTAAAATGTACGCTAATGTGCTTCTCTGAACAAGAAGTTATACTCTCGACACTGCGTTTTTGGGTCTCGGATGGTGAGGCCTTCGGTAAAATGTTTGACACTATACCAATAAGTGACATTCTTTAACGGTCAGACTATGTACGTTAATATTTATATCGTGAACGTCGATGCCTATTGCCAACACTGTACTGCGTATTGAATCCCGGAATACCTGCTTTTACTCTTGATATATCAGGATAAGTGAAGTTATTGGCTCAGCTGTGCCACTTTCAAGAAAGGTGGTAATGTTCTCCAACGGTTTGTCTCTCGATTTTGCTACTCAGGCATGAAAATAATGTATCCCTATTCCAAAATGTCTACTGATTTGTTTGTGCGAGCACAGTAGACAAGACACACCCTGTAACGGGTTTGTTGCTCGGAAGGCAAGTTATTGGTCATAAAGAATGACTTTATACCATTTGGTAATGTTGTCCGACGGTTTGGCTATCATCCTGAATAATCATGCTGCGAATTAAGGAGTCTATTGCCAATTCTGTTCACTGTATTTAATCACGGCATACCAGGTACACTCTCGCTATCACAGCAGATGTGAAGCTTTGACCTGCTTGTACGGCCCACAAGAAAGGTTTGCTCTCGATCATCTTATTCATACATGAAATGAAGGTGCCCGTCACTAAAATCTGTATTTATTTGTTCCTCTGAACAGTAAGTTATAATCTCGGTACACCGTGTTAGCCTTTCGCAGGGTAAGCTGTTCAGTAAAACGTTCAGTAAACGATTATACAAATTTGTAACGCTGTCAAACCGGTTGACGCTATACACTAATATCCATACCGAGAAATATGGTGTCTCTTGTCAATACGGTTCGGAGGATTTACTTCCAGAGTTCCTGGTTTAACTCTCGGAACCACAGGATTTGTGAAGCTATTGACTTAGCCGTTCTACTCACATAGAAGTGTGTAAAGATCTGAAACGGTTTGACTGTCGTTTTGATATTCATACATGAATATTACATGTCCGACAGCTAATATATGTAGTGATCTGTTTCCGTGTACATTACGCACGGCACTCGCTAAACCATGCTATGTTCTCGTACAATACTGTATTCGGTAAAAAGAATGACTTTATATGAATTGGTAACGTTCTCCAGCGGTTTGACACTTGATCATCATATTCATACATGGAATTACGGTGTCCCGCACTACAATGTGTACTAATCTGTATTTCTGAACACGAGGATACTCTCTCGATACAGCGAGGTACGTACGTGGAAAGTAAGGTCTTCGGTAAAACGTTTTACTGTATAGGAATTGAATACGTAGTCGAACGGATTGTCTCCCTACTTTGATATTCATACCGTGATGTGAAGCGTTTATTGTCAATACTGTTCATCGAATATACTCACGGAATAACTGGTTTGGCTCTTGGAATTTGGCTCAGGATACGTGATGATATTGCCTTAGCTATGTGAATCGCAACAAAGGAGTAAACGTTGTTGGAAGGTTTTACTATCGATATTCCTATTCATACTGGAAATTAAGGTGCATGTCACTAAAATGGATACTAGTTTTCTTCTCTGCACACGAACTAATACTCTCGATACAACGGGATATTTTCTCCAAAGGTAAGGCCTTCGGTAAAAAGTTTGACAGTATACCAATATGTAACGTTCTACAACGGTGTGACGTACTGTATTAATATACAATCCGCGAATTAAGGTATCTACTGCGAATACTGTACAGTGCCTTTATTCACGAAATAAGTAGTTTGACTTTCGGAATCACTGGATGTATGAAGCTATAGACATAGCCGTTCAAATCTCAAAGAATGTGGTAACTTTCTCGAACAGTTTGACGATCGATCTGCATATTCATAGTGAAATTGTGGTCCCCGCCACAAAAATGTTCACTAATTTCTTCCTCTGAACACGACGTTATACTCTCGGTTCGGCATGGTACCGTCTCGGACGGTTGGGCTATCTGTAAGGTGTTTGACTAAACAGCAATAGCTATCGCTCTACAACGGCTTGACTGGCTGATTCTATATTAAACCCTGAACTATGGCGTCGATTCCCAATACTGTTCAGTGTATTTACTCCAGAAATACCTGGTTTGACTATCGGAATAACAGGATCGGTGATGGAACTCATTTAGCTGTGCGACTCTCAAAGGTGGTGATAACGTCCTCGAACGGTTTGACTCGCGATCTCCTTATTCATCCACGAGATTAAGGTATCCGTCGCTAAAATGAATAAAAATTTTCTTCTATAAGCACGATGTCATACTCCCGATACGTCGCGTTAGCTTCCCGGAAGGTAAGGAATTCGGTAAAAGGAATGACTTCAAACGAATTGGTAATGTTCTGCAACGGTTTGACTCACTACATTAAAATGCATGAAGTGAATTAAATGTGTAAATTGCCAATACTACTGAGCGGATGTACTCCAGGAACAGCTGGTAAGATTGTCGGAAACACAGGACATGTGAAGCTATTGACGAAGCCGTTCGACACTCATATAAGGTGGGAACGGTCCCGAACGGTTTGACCGTCGATCTCCTAAACCGTACATGAAATTAAGGGGCCCGTCACTGAAATGGATACTAACTTCTTTCTCTGATCACGAAGTGATGCTCTCGATACAGCGGGTTATCTGATCGCAGGGGATAGTCTCCGCTAAAGCGTATAACTTTATAGCAATTGGAAACGTTCTCAAACGGTTAGACGCTCTGTTTTAGTAAGCAACCCGTGAATTCGAGTGTATATTACCAACACGGTATGACGCTCTATCTTAATATTCAAATCGTGAATTATGGTGTCTATTCCCAATACTCTTCAGTGGATCTACACCCGGAATACCTGGTTTGACTGTCGGAATCACATGACAGGTGAAGCTATTGACATACCTGTTCGACTCACATCAAATGTGTTAACGATCTCGAACGATTTGACATCCGATCTTCTAATTCATACATGAACATAAGGTGCTCGCCGCAGAAATGAATACTACGTTTTTTCTGTGAACACGAACTTATACTTTCTATGATGCCGCTGTGGATCGCGGAAGGTAAGACCATGGGTAAGACGTTTATATTATACCAATTGGTATCGCTTTCAAATGGTTTCGCGCTCTACTGTAATATTCAACCGTGAATTAAGGCGTCTATTGCCAAAACTCTTGAGCGGACTTACTCCCGGAATACCTGGTTTGACGATCTTCTAATTCATGCATGAAATTAAGGCGCTTGAGACTAAACTACATACTAGTTCCACCCTCTAAATAAGGTGTTTTACTCCAGATACAGTCCTGTAATTGTGTACTGCAGGTCGGAGCGGCATACTGTATGATCCTTTTTAATATCATTAGCCTTGATATTGTACCATTTGCATTGTTTGGCGGTTTTCTATTTATTTCCACATTCTGCAATCTACTGTTTTGATATTTTCAATTTTCTTCCAAATTTTCTTTTTGCATTTTAAAAAAATTAATTTCTCAGGGAAAGTGTCTTCGGAATTAGGTGAGTGTGCGTTTATGACATTATTTTGTTAAACATAGAGTTATTTTATATGATTGCCTGTATGCGTACATACGATGTTGGAGCGACACGGTCGGCAAGGTCTTGTAAGTGCGTTGGGCAGAACGGAGCGGCACTGCTGAACGGTCTTCGATATTCTCATTATCCTTCATTTTGTAACGTATGCATTCCTTCCCAGTTCCCCAATGATTTCCAAATACTCTCGCTTAATGTTATCATATTTTCGATTATTTTGAAATTTTCAATTTTTATTTCAGAAAATAGTATTTCACAATAATAGAGCCTTTAGAATTTGTTGAGTGTACGTTTATGTCATTATTTTGATAAACTAATTGTTATTTTACATGATTGTCTCCATACGTACTTACGCTGTCGAAGCGACTTGTCTGACGTGGGCTTGTGGTTGAGTAGTGCAGATGGAACCAGCACCACTGGACGGACTACGTTAATTACTGTAACTATATTATTGTCCCGCGTGCATTCTTCCTTCGCAATTTTCGATGCATTTCTACATACCGCTATTTACTGGTTTGGTACTTTCGACACTCTTCGTAATTTTCAATTTTAATTAAAAGGTTTGATTTTCTTCGTGGAAGTGTCTTTGGAATTAGGTGAGTGTACGTTTATGACATTACTTCCTTAAACTAGTTGTTACATTATATCAATGTCTTTATACGTACCTACGCTTCCGGAGCGACACTGCTAGAGCAATCCTATAGTTGTGATTAATATATCGGAGCGACGCTGCAGTATGGTCTTTGTTAACTTCTTTAACCTTGATATTGTACCGTTTGCCATCGTTCGCACTTTTCTATTTATCTCTACATACAGTAACTTACTGTTTTGATATTTTCGATATCTTTCAAGATTTTCTACCTTTAGTTTTAGAAATTGCATTCTCAGTAGTAGTGCCATTGGAGTTATTAGGGTGCACGACTTTAATATGAGGTTATAAACATATTTTTATTTTATACCACAGTCAGTATACGTACCTACCCATCCGGAGCAACACGACTGTCAATGTCTTCTAGTTGCGTACGGCAGATCGGACGGGCACTACTGGATGGCCTTCGTTAATTCCATTGAAAATGATATTGTATCGTATGCATGTTTTCCCGGTCTTCCATTTATTTATACATATTGTAATTTACTGTATGATATTTTCGATTATATTCAAAATTTTTAATTTTTAGTTGGGGAAATAGTATCTTGTGCTAAATGCGTCTTTGGAATTACTTAATTGTACGCTTATGACATTATTTTCTTATACTTACTGTTATTTTATACGAGGGTCAGTCTCGGAACCTAGGCTTCCAAAACTACACGGCTGGCGTCATCTGTTAGCTGCGTACGGCAAATCGGAGCGTCATACTGATGGTCTTCGATAATTTCTTTAACCTTGAATATGTTCCGTATGCATTTTTCGCCAGTTGTTTAATTATTAACACATTCAATTGACCGTCAGTGCATTTTCAATTTTTTGGGGAAATTTTCCTTTTTTATCGCAAAAAATTTTATTTCCGTGCAAAGCGCCTTTGGAATTAGTTGCCTGTAGGCTTTCGCAATATTAAATAGAATTCATTGTTATTTTATATGATTGATTCCATACGTACTAAGGCTTCCGGAGCGACACGTCCAGAATGGTGTTGAAATTGCTTTCGAGTGATCCGTCGACATTACTGTATGGTAATCGTCAATTTCCTTAACCATAACATTGTACCGTATGCATTCTTACGGACCCTTCTATTTATTTTAACGTGCTGTAATTTACAGTTACGATATTTTCGATTTTTTTTTTTTTTTTTTTAGAATTTCGTATTATAGTTTAAAAAATTGTATTTCCTAATAGCAGTGTCTTTGGAATTAGTTGTATGTTCGTTTGTGGCTATATTTTGTTAAGCTCTTGGGTACTTTATAGGATTGTCTCTATACGTATCAGCGCTCCCGGAGCGGCACAGCTGCTTCGGTCTTGTAGTAGAGTTCATCGGATCAGTACGACACTGCTGTATGGTGTTTGTTTATATTTCTAACAATAATATTGTACCGTATTAATTCTTACATAATTAGCTATTAAATTTGATTTGCTGCAATTTACTGTTATGGTATGTTCGATTTTTCAAAATTATAAATTCATGTTTACAGATTTGTAATTCATAGTGAACGTATCTTTGGAATTAGCCAAGTGTACGGTTATGACAATATTCTGATGAACTTATTGTTATGTTATATGATTGTACGTATACGTACCAACACTGCCATATGCCGCACAACTGCAGTGGCCTTGTAGTTGCTTTCGGTTGATCGGAGCGGCATTACTGGATGGTCTTGGCTATCATCTGTAACCATGATTTTGTACCGTACTTATTTCTTCACAGTCATCCACTTATTTACACAGACAGCAATGGAATGCTATGACAATTTCGATTAGTTTTCAAAATATCTGATTTTTAATATGAAAGATAGTATTATACATATCTTGTGCATATGCTCATACTCCTTCGCAGCGACGCGGCGGGAGTGGACCTGTTGTTGCGTACAGTTTATCGGTGCGACTCGACTATGGCCGTCAACGTATGCGCATTGACGCAACGGGGCGACAGGACGGAAATGGACTTGTAGCTGCGTACTGTACCGCGGAGCCGCAATACTGGAATGGTTTCGTTAATTTCTTTAATCTTGACAGTGTGACCTATGCACTTCTCCCATTGTTCTACGTATTCCGGCATACTGGAATTTTTTCTTATGGCATTTTCTATTTTGTACAAAATGTCCTGTTTTTATTTTTAAAAATTGCACTTCTTAGGAAAAACTTCTTTGGATATTGTTGAGTGTACGTTAATAACAATATTTTGTTAAACTATTATTATTTTATATGGTAGTCTGTAAATATACTTACGTTGCCGAAGTGACACGGCCGGACTGGATTTGTAGGTGCGTTCGCCAATTGGGAGCGTCATACTGGATGGTCTTCGTTAGTTTCTGTAATCATGTTTTTACACCGTATGAATTTCTTATCAATTTTCCTAATTATTTGTACATTCTGTTATTTCCTGTTATCTTAATTTCGATTTCATTTCATAATTTTCGATTTCTATTGTAAGAAAATGTATTTCATAGTAAAGCTGCCTTTGGAAATAGTTGAGTGTAAGATCATGTCAATATCCTGTCAGGTTTGTTGTTATTCTATATGACTGTCTGTAGGCGTACCAACGCTCGCGGTTTGACACGGCTGTGAAGGTCTTTAGTTGTGTGCGGCAAAACAGATCGGCACTACCTGACGGTCTTCTTTAACTTCTATAACCTCGATATTGTACGCATTTGTTCCCAGTAACGATTTATTTATACATACTGTATTCTGCAGTTACGATATTTACGATTCTTTATCGAAATTTTCAATTATTACAAAATTTTTTGTTGTATATATTGTATATTATATTTTATATATTAAAAAATTATTTTATACTATTTTAGTCGTGTAGAATAGATTTAATTTTACACTATTTTAGGCGAGTAGTATACATTTAATTTTACATTATTATTAATAATTAATTTTATACTATTATAATAATATACATTTAATTTTATACTGTTATAATTAATTCTATACTACTTTAGTCGAGTAGTATAGATTTAATTTTATATTATTATTATTAATTTTATTCTATTTTAGTCGAGTAGTATAGATTTAATTTTATATTATTATAAATATTTAATTTGATACTATTTCAATAGCATAGATTTAATTTTATATTATTATAATTAATTTTATACAATTGTAGTCGAGTAGTATAGATTTAATTTTGTACTATTGTTATAAATAATTAATTATAATATAAAATTTATAAATATTAAAAATTATTTTTAATATTTTATAGGTTTGATATTTAATTTATTTTTAATATTTATAGGTTTATTACTTTATTTAAGGATACAACACCTATAAATATTAATTAATTTTAATATTCCATAGGTTTTGAATTTAATTTATTTAAGGATACAAAACTTATAAATATTAAAAAATATTTATTTTAATATTTATAGGCTTATTAATTTTAAGAATACAGAAGCTATAAATATTAAAAATTATGTATTTTAATATTTATTGGTTTATTAATTATACGGATACAAAACCTATAAGTATTAAAATTAATTGTTTTAATATTTACAGGTTTTTAAATATAATTTATATGGAAATAATAAAATTTATATATTGAGAATTTTCAATATTAATGATTATTCATTAATTATAATAATTTATTTAAAATTTATGTATAAATATATATGTATGTAATTATTAATTTCTTGAATTCAATATAAGTATAATAATTATTATAAAATTTTATTCTAGAAATAAAATATTTTTTTGCATAAAAAAGAATAAAATTAAATTATAAGTTTTAAATAGGATTTTAGTTATAATTTATAGTATAAAATTTGCAATTTTAAGTTAAAATTTAAATTTTAAATCTAAATTTTCATTCAAATTTTTAATCGAAAATTTGAAAAAATTTTATTATAGCTTTAGTAATTAGTTACATTTATAAAATGTACATTTAATTTAAATTAAATATTAATAAAATACAAAAAAATTAAATATTAAAAATAAATGTTTATTTTAGTATTTAATTTCTATGCATTTAATGAAAATTAGGTTTGGAAATTATTTTTAATAAAGATAAATTTAGTGCCAGCAATAGCGGTTAAACTATTTGTATAAATTAATTAAATCAATTAGAATTATTTATTTAAAATTTATTAATTAATAAAATAAAGAATTTTTACGTAAAATTTTTAAATAATATTTAAATTTAATTTTTAACTAAATACATTTTAAAAATTATACTAAAAAACCAGGATTAGATACCCTGTAATAAAAAATTAATAATTAATTAGTAATTAAATGTAAATCATTAAAATTAAATAATATGGCAGTCTTATTATTTATTTAGGGAAGCTTGTATATTAATTTGATAATCCACAATAAGATATACTTAAATATTTTATTTATGTATTGTAGTATTTAGATTCATTATAAATAGTAAATCATAAATTTATTAAAATTTAATATAATATACATTCAAATTAAAATATAGGAAATTTAGTATAGAATGAGTTATAATAATATTTAATTTTGGATAATTTAATTTCAATATTAATTTGAATGAGGATTTAATATTAAGTATAAATATTTACTTAAATTGAATGTAATGTAAATGATGTAGAAATTGCCCGTCAATTTCATTATAAATTGAATAACTCGTAACATAGTAACAGTACTGGAACGTGTTTTTAGCTTTTATTATTTGAAATTGAATAATTATTAATTTTTATAAATTCAATTTTTATAAAATAAATATTTTATTTTTAAGGTTATTAAATTCACAAATTATTTTTTAATTTATAAATCTATTTATAATAATTATAATTATAATTAATATTTCATGTGTATGTATTTATTTATAATCTTCAAATTAAATTATTTAAATATATAGTATGTAATGAAATTCAAATTTAATTTATATAATAGAGAATAAAATTTATTTTGTATCTTTTGTATCAGGGTAAATTAATTTAATTTAATAATATTTAATTATCTCGAAAATAAATGAGCTAAATATATATAATTTTTTTGGAGAATAAAAATTATAAATTTATAATTAGAAATTAAATGTTATTCGAATTTATTGACATCT